>NC_090822.1:13309082-13421582 GCF_000390325.3 Nicotiana tomentosiformis | reverse complement strand
CGTACCGAGGGTTCGAATCCCTCTCTTTCCGTTGATGACTTGATTTTTTTTTTCAAATTTCGAAATCCTTTGTTCTTATTCTTAGTTAAATGTGTGGAATAGACCAAATCATAAGAAAATTTGAAAATCAAGCAAGGAAAACCCCTTTTTATTTTATTCTTCACGTCCAGGATTACGTCCGGGATCATTAGATAGGAATCCAAAGATGAAGAGAGAAACAAAAAATATCACTACTGTGTAAACGAAGAGTTTGAGAGTAAGCATTACACAATCTCCAAGATGATTTTTTTTTTGAAAAAAAAAAAGAGAATAGATCATCCATTTTTCTACCGCATATCCTAGTTTGACACCAAGCAATGAAGCTCTTTCTCTAAAAGAATTTTCATAAATTCTTTTCTACTAAGAGTTTGTCATTAACCAAAATTTCTTTATATACACAATTAGGTATTGTGAGGAGCCTAATAAGGTCTTTCACTGGAAAGGAAAGCGTCAAAAAATAAGGAAATAAGTTAAGCCGGATTTCTCGTGACTATCCAAGAATTTCAATGTTTGAATCGAGGTTTCAAACGGTAAAGCTTATCTGATTTTATTTATTTTAGAATTTTTTCTCGAATAAATCATGAATTTTCTAGGATATTATTAAGGATCTCATCGAAAACTTACAGCAGCTTGCCAAACAAAGGCTAAGAGAAAAAAGAACAGAGGTATGACTGGCATAATATCTACGATTGGATTCAAAAAAGCATAGGCCTCGGGCAATTTGCCGAAGAAAAAACTACTCGAAAAAAGGGTCGAATTAAGACAGATACCGATCAAACTAAAGGTATTAAGCATAACAGACTTTTTGTTCTTGGAGATAATTGCATTTTGATTGAGTTATTGATATAAGGAAAAGGAAAGTAAGTAAGGTAAACAAAAAATACTTCTTTTTCTTTGAACCCACCCAATCAAAAATCCTCCTTTTCTCAAAGGAGAATCGAAAAAATCATATTTTCATACAATATCTTAATTGAATTATATGTAATGATCAATAAATTAAGTTGAATTCTATATCTACACATACCAAAAACATCGCAAAATCCTAGTACCAATCTAATCTATTCTATAGATATTTGGACTAGAGTTGACAAACAAACAAAACCAGCAATATACTTTCTTAGTATCGAATAGAAATCTAAATGGGGCGTGGCCAAGTGGTAAGGCAACGGGTTTTGGTCCCGCTATTCGGAGGTTCGAATCCTTCCGTCCCAGAACATATATATATTCTATGAGACTATAGATTGCTTTTTTAACAATGTTCTGTTTAAAATCGAAATGTTAGCTGGAATGTGATTGTTGTTTCTGATTTTTTTCTTTGATGAATCATTTTTTTTTCAAAAACTGAATCGAGATGCGAAAGAATCTATATTCCCTATCTCGTATTCTCTATCCCCTAAATTAGCCTAATTAGATTCCATTTTCTTTTTTTGTGGATTTCTTGGCTTTTCGCCAAGAGGGGGTTTTTGGTACTAATTAAATTCACTAAGTCTCTTAATTCTTAATCAATGAGTTAGGCTAAAATATCAAAAAATAGGAGCAAAAACTTGACTTAATCTGGACTTGTTTGGTTTTGTGCCTAGACAGCTCGCATTTCGTAACAATCAAAAAGACTAGGGCACCCCCTTCTTTTCTTTTGATTTATGTTGCATCAGTCCCATAGAATGGGGTAGATAGGAGTTAATCAGTAATGGGAAGGCATTCATTTCAATATCTATAAACGGTGACAGTTGCTCAGTCTATTTGATCGAATTGATAGATATGAAAACCTCCCCATTCTTTGGATTTTATCAATCAGATGAAAAAAAAATTGGATTTGTTGTTTGGTGTATTTATTTATTTTAGATCATTGAAATCGTTGATGATTCAATTAAAAAAGAAAGACTTATCTTTTTTCCTAAGATGATCAAAAATGATCTTTAACTATCAAATTTTCTTCAAATAATGATGTCGAAAAGGGAACTTTCTAAATTTAGGAAATTTAGAAATATAAATAGTTTTAATCATTCCTTATAAGCTGAATCTTTGCTATTTGAAGAAGTATGAAATAGGTCAATCTCTCCTATTGAGTCACGTGAAGATGCAGAATCAAAAAGAACTCATTTATTCGTCTTATTTATTATTATTTATATATTAAATATTAATTAATATGTTAATGTTAGATAAATTAATATTAGCGATGGGGTCTTACTAAAGAAAAATATTTATCCACCTATCTCTATAGTAACCTATATCTATAGTATATAGATATAGAACAAAGTATAGATTATGGTGTTTATACATCAGCCCAACCAATGACTATTCATGATTCCATAATTGAATCAATTCCATACCGGTTCTTAGAGGAATGTTATGGTAAAACTTCGTTTGAAACGATGTGGTAGAAAGCAACGTGCGACTTGAAGGACAGGATCCGTTGTGGATTTGTACATCCACCATTTTATGTAGGAATGAAGGTGCTCTTGGCTCGACATCATTGGTTCTGTTTCACTAGAACCCCTCTTTTTTTGTTGTCTTGGAATGTAAATAGTCCATGATGGAGCTCGAGTAGAAAGTATTAATTTATTTCTCGGGGCAAGGGTCTAGGGTTAATGCCAATCAATAAAAAAATTGGAACAACTTCGTAAATATATTTTCGGTATGGAAATCGAAAGAATCCAATTTGAGCAAGTTTCCAATTCAAAAATTTCTTGGAATTGACCAAACTTTTTCGATCCAAAGTGTTTCACGCGGGAATCCATCGTCTGTAGGATTCTTTCATAGAAATCGCAAAAGGGGTATGTTGCTGCCATTTTGAAAGGATTAAAAAGCACCGAAGTAATGTCTAAACCCAATGATTTAAAATAAAACAAAGATAAAGGATCCCAGAACAAGGAAACACCTTTTTTATTGTCTTAATAGCTGGATCAGACTGAAGAATGTGTGTGCCAAGACCTGGTGTCACAAGTATTTGAGCATCTAATAGATTATACAAAACCTCAAATACTGTCTGAAATAAAAATAGACAGAATGAAAAAAAAATACAAGGAGAGACACTGGGAGCTGCAGAACGGCTCAGAAAGGCAGCTCACCACTATGTCCCTGTATAATGTGGGTGTAAGATGATAGGTCCCCCACTAGTACTTGCCTCAGGTCCTGCCCAAAAAGTGCAGCAAGTGTAGTATGAGTACGTAAACAACGTATAACCACTAAGTATCAAGCCTAATCTCGAAGTGGTAGAGACGAGATAACCGACTTTGACACTCACTATGGGTCAATAATAATAATTAAAATACAACTAGAATATCTAAATCAGCATGATTCACAGAATTTATAATAATTTATTTAACCATCAGAAATAATCAAATTCCTTCAAATGCAACAATTCTCAATATATTAATTAAATTCCTTTAATTCAAATAATTTCCAATTTATTAATTAATCTCATTTACAGAAATAACAATTAATTCCTTAACAAGCAGGAATAATAATTCATTAAATTTCAAGAATTCTCCAATTTATCAATTAGCTTCGCAAGCTGAAATAAACTATTAAAGTATCGTATAATTATTATTATTAATCACGTTTCTGCCGAGGTCGTACGACCTGATCCAGAGTTTCGTGTACACTGCCGAGGGATGTGCGGCACGATCCATAGATGCACCTATCCTGCCGAGGTGTTTGGCCCGCTCCACAAGAAAAGAGAACATTTTCTTATATACCTCCGGAAGGAGAGTATATTTATTATAAGATAAATTCGGGAGGAAAAATAATTTTTTTTAACAATTAATTAATTTAAACAGAAAATTCAAGCATATGAGATTTCCATCCTTTAATATCTTTATCTAACAATTCACAATATATTCATATATATCAATTAATATTAATTAAATAAAGAATACAATTTACACAAGTAATTCATGCTTTGAGTCCTAAACTACTCGGACTTTAGCATTAATAGTAGCAACGCACGGACTTTCGTCACCTCGTGCGTACGTAGCCCCCGCAATTAGCAAAAATCATTCAATTTAATCCCTATGGGGTAATTTCCCCCTCACAAGATTAGACAAGAGACTTACCTCGTCTTGCTCCAATTTAATCCACTAGAAGGCCCTCTCCACGATTATCCAACTCTGTCTCGCCTGAATCCCGTTGTTTTCTCTAAAAATCTCCCAAAAATATTCCAAATCCGAGCTTCAAATCGTTAAAAATAGATTCAGAACTTAAACTCCCTGCCCAGTGATTCCTTCTACGTGATCGCGAACTTCCTCACGCGATCGCGTAGCACAAATTTTTACTGCCCAGAAGTAACCCTAAGCAATCGCGGAAAATCCCACGCGATCGCGAAACACAGTCTCCGCAAGCCTACGCGATCGCGGGGCATTAAGCGCGTGGCCCAGCTCCTTCCTAGTTTCCCCTACGTGATCGCAAACAACGACACGTGATCTCGATGTATAAGCTGGCCTAACCTTCGCAAACGTGCCCGCACGATCGCATAGAACGAATTTCCAGCTGCCCAAAATAAGCCTACGCGATCGCAACCCCATTCACGCGATTGCGTAGAATAAATCCACCTCTGTCCAAATTACTCTACGCGATCGCAGACCAACTTACGCGATCACGTATAAGGAAATCAGAAGAAAAATACCAGTAGTTATCAGCAGTTTCCCAAAGGCTAAAAGTGACCCGTTAGCCGTCCGAAACTCACCCGAGCCCCTCGGGACCTCAATCAATTATACCAACAAGTCCCAAAATATCATACTAACTTAGTCGAACCCTCAAATCATGCCAAATAACACTAAAATCACGAATCATCCTCCAATTCAAGCTTAATAAAACTTAAGATTTTCCAACTTTTACATTCGATGTTGAAATCTATCAAATCAAGTCCGATTGACCTCAAATTTTGCACACAAGTCATAAATGACATAACAGAGCTGTGAAAATTTTCGGAACTGGATTCCGACCCCGATATCAAAAAGTCAACTCCCCGGTCAAACTTCCAAACTTAAATTCTTATTTTAGCCATTTCAAGCCTAATTTAACTACGGACTTCCAAATACAATTTCGAACACGCTCCTAAGTCCAAAATTACCATACAGAGCTGTTGGAATCGTCAAAATTCTATTCCGGGGTCGTTTTCTCAAAATGTTGACCGAAGTCAAACTTAGCACTTTAAGGCCAACTTAAGGAACCAAGTATTCCGATTTCAACCCAAACACTTTCAAGTCCCCAATCAACCATCCCCACAAGTCATAAATCATTAAAAGTACATACGGAAAGTTTTATTTTAGGGAACAGGATTCTAAAAGTTGAAATGACCGGTTGGATCATTATACAAGACATGCGGAGAGCATAGAATAATCTTAAGCAAAAATGACACAATAAACTTTTCAAAAAAAACAGTGAAATTCAGGAACATCCAACAATCTTTAAAAATATAAAATAGTCACTAGAATAGCAATAACATTTTGGAACTCAAACGAGTGAAATAGAACAATCAACCAGAGACAGAGCCACAATGTCAGTTATGGGTTCGGCCGAACCCATTATCTTTGATTCAAATCATGTAGTTGTCTTAAAATTTTCATTAAATATGTACCGATAAAGGGTCAAATATACCCCTCTACTTTCAAAAATGGTCTAAGAATACCCCTCGTTATACTATTGGGTTATCTATACCCCTACAATCATACTTTGGGTTCAAATATACCCCTCATTTAAACGGAGGGACAAGTGTCATCGTCTTGTTGGTCAATTCTAAATATCTTCTAATTAATTAAAAAGACCCATTAATCATACCCGAATTTTTTTTAAAGCAATTTATTTTTGTAAAAACTGGAAAAAAATGAAATTATTTTTACTAAAAACTGAAAAAAATGAAAATATTTTTTTTTCCAGTTTTTACAAAAAAAATGAAAATATTTTTTTTCCCAGTTTTTATAAAAAAACTGCTTTAGAAAAAATTGAAAAATATTTTCTAAAATAATATTTTTGAAAAACCTGAAAAAAAAAGCTGAAAATCAATTTTCTAAAGCAATATTTTTTATAAAAACTGAAATATTTTTTACTAAAAACTAAAAAAACGAAAATATTTTTTTTCCAGTTTTTACAAAAAAACTACTTTAAATAAAAACTGAAAAATATTTTCTAAAATAATATTTTTGTAAAAACTAAAAACAAAAACCTAAAAAGCAAATTTCTAAAGCAGTGTTTTTGTAAAAGCTGAAAAAACAAATATTTTTTTTCCAGCTTTTAGTTAAAAATATTTCAGTTTTTTTCAGTTTTTAATTGCTTTAGAAAATTGCTTTTCATTTCTTACAAAAATATTATTTTAGAAAATATTTTTCAGTTTTTTTAAAGCGAAAAAAAAATATTTTCGTTTTTTTTCAGTTTTTAGTAAAAATGTCTTTTTAGTTTTTTTCCAGTTTTTACAAAAACAAAATTATTTTTCGGGTATGGATAATGAGTCTTTTTACTTAATTAGGAGATATTTAGAATTGATCAACATGATGATGACACGTGTCCCTCCGTTTAAATGAGGGTATATTTGAACCCAAAGTATGACTGTAGGAGTATAAATAACCCAATAGTATAACGAGGGGTATTCTTAGACCATTTTCAAAAATAGAGAGGTATATTTGGCCCTTTACCGAATATGTACAAATTATTAATTTAAAACCCAGTAGCTTAAAAGGATTAAGATCCTGAACCCATAAATTTGAAATCCTGGCTCCACCTCTGCCATCAACCCAATCAACATACAATAAGAGAGTTTACCTATTATGAATCGCAAATGAAGTAGCTTTAGAGTTAAATAATGATCAAGTGAACAACAAAAAGATATGATTGGTTAAAACAAGTTATAATCAAGAATCTCTATGTAGAAGAATGATAACCAAGTCTTTAAAGATAGCTGCAGAATAGCACCACTGCAAACTCGTGCAAGACTGAGACAGGAGTACATATTTTAATGAAGGCATCGTTTAACATATTCAAACAATTCCAAGGAAGCATATCATTATGTCAGCTGAAAGATATTCATCTACTAATCTCAATTCCATATACAACAAAAGCACTTAACTGGTGAAAAGTGTATATTAAATAATAGAACGCACCGAAATTGAATAAACATATAGCACACTACTTGTGGTGATACTTACATGTACCCAAGATTTTTGTTGCATTTCCGGCAGAACTGGAGGGTGAGAAGGTTGCCTTAAGTTACTTAGACTATTGTCATCTCCCGCATCCTCATGGAATGGACCAGATTCCCTCAATCTGTTGGAAGTGAATTACAAGATTATCCCCTCAATCATGTTGATGATTTCAAAAAAGGAAAAAAAAGTAATTCTGATTACTTATTATTCCTCAAAGTATGTCCAGATTTAAATAGTGAATACAAGTAATGCAAAAAGGAAGAAAAAATAATTGTTATTCCTAATTACACAATTACATGGAGGATATATAGATCGACTAATTTATAAAATAAGACATTATGTTATCATTCCAAGTGAACAGGAGAACATATAAAAAGATGAAGGACGCACATCATAGTAGTTTCCCATTGGCAAAATACATAAAAGAGACGCTCAAACTTGATTTCAACTGTCACTTTGACACTTAAACTTACCTAATGATCAAATAGACACTTTAACTTGATACGGGTGTGTCTCTTACCCATCCCAATCCAGCAAACCTCATGCGTGTGCTACAAGTGCGAGTGATGTGGCAAAGTAACAAATAACAAAGTGACACGTAAAAAAAAAAATACATTTAGATTAAAAAAAAAAAAGAAAGAAGAAAAACATCTAAAAGAGACCCTCACCCACCCCACAGATCCCAGCCTTCCTCTTCTTCGTCGCCCGTTCCCACTACTTCTTCCCCTCACCCTTCCCCCTTCTTTGTTTCTTCATTCAAACCTCTCCCACTCTATTCTCATCTTATATAAGTTTTGCTTTCTAAAATTAACAAATGAATTTTTTCAGTCCTTTATCCCTATCATGATATAACAAATATAAATAAATACAGGGAGATAGAGTAGTAGTGGGTTAATCAGGAAAGAAAAAATAAAGCAATTAGAGAGCGAAGAAATTTTGCGTGGTTGAAGAGGGGTTTAATGGTGATGAAGAGTTTAAGGCTTCATTGGTGGACATCTTTAAGGGGAAGAGGGTGTTGAGAGAAGAATAAAAAATGGAGAAGGATGGGAGAGGGACACTAGATATGAAATAGAGGTAGATTAAAGGGAAAAAATGGAATATCACTAACTTTTTTAGCTGGAAAAGGCTTTGGAATAAATCTCACAAGCTCAAATGTGAAGACAACACAACACACATTGTGCCAGGTCAGATCCGAACGTCTACTTGATCATTGAGTAAGTTCAATTGGGGTCAAGTTTGAGCGCCCGTTTATGTATTTTGCCTTTCACATTTGCGTAATGTTCCAATTAAAAAAAAATGTATAGATGAGACCTCACCTTTTGATATATTTTTCTGAAAATACCAAATGAATTTTGACCTGTAGAAAATGTCAATCACATAAGTTAATTGATTACCTAAAATATGCTTCTCCTATAGACTAACAAGCATGGAGGAGGAAATGTTGATTCTATTAGTTGAAAATATATTTAAATAAAATTAAGTATATTGTGTCTATGCAACATCTTATCAAAGTAGGTAAAAGTCTTGAGTTCATGCCAGCATATAAGGGGGTGTTCAATACATAATTCAATAAATAATAATGTGTTCTCTCTAATAGTTTAAACTTTTATATGAAATAATCAAACACATTCAACACTATCCATGAATTAAGTTCAATTATTTTTATTTAAAATGTGAGCAAAGGTTGTTCTGGCTTGTTGATGGCAAGAGGTGAAAGGGGGTACTTGTAAAATAAAATGGGACAAAGTGTATCGGGAAAAAGAATTGCAAAACTAATCAGCATTGTAGTATGGCAAAATTACATTCCCTACTTTATTGAATACGGATGATACCAGATACAAGTAATCAATAAGACAACAGTGTGTTTCTAGTCTGTTTGGAGAGATCCCTCATTCTTGTGTTGTAGTTGTTTGACTTTATGACCGCAAACTTGCATTATAAATGTCAAATTAATTAATAATTGACCCAAAAGGCTATAGCATCATCAAGTAACAGTGAAGCAGTTTTCAAAACTGAGAACCTTCATAACAATATGACATAACGTGACGTGATAATCACAAAGCTTTTTTTCCAAGATAAGTGATTTTATAAATGTGAAAAACTCTTTTTTTTAATATGGTAATTTGTTCCCTTGGTGACTCAAATCCACAACTTTAAGGTTGGAGGTGGAGGTGCTTTCCTCTTGAGCTAACCTCTCTTGCCTGGAAAAATCTCAAATACAAGTAACAAACCAAACACTAAAGAGCTTATCTAGAGATATGGTTCTCTACTAAAGAGAGCTAATCTTAATTACAAACAGGGACTTCACGGGCGCTCCAAAAATTTACTAACATCAGAATATTCCACAAATGTACAAAGTCATTCTCTAATCCCTTAAAAGCTCTCTTATTTCTCTCCATCCACTCAACCCACATAAGGACTACGGGGCAGCATCACATGTGCTAGATCTTCTCTTCATTCATCTAAAGCATGCTATGCAGTAGTTTCTTAATTTTTGGAAGGCAAAATACATAAAAAGACACCTAAAGTTAGGTTCAAATGTCTATCTCACACTCTAACTTACCAATGGCCATATAGACATGTTGAGCTTATTGTGTCTCGTGGACACCTATATCAAAAAGACAATATACGTGAGATGCAATCGCATATGAAAAATGTGGGATCCGCCTTTTCTCCTTCATCAAACTTGGACAATTTTATCTCATTCTCCATCGGTTTATTCACGGGGTTGCAATCGAGCATGTTGAACTTCTTCAATATCTCTTTTGTATAGTTTTCTTGAGAGATAAAAATTTCATCCTCCATCTGCTTCACTTCTAGACCCATGTAGTATGACATGAGCCCTACGTTTGTCATCTCGAACTCACGGGACATATGTTTCTTAAAGGCTTCAAACAAACTTGGGTTATTACCCGTGAAAATAAGATCATTAATATAAAGACAAACAAGCAAGATATCTCCATTAGTATGAACTTTAAAGTAAAGATCATATTCATGGAGACAACGAATAAACCCATTGTCTTGAAAATACTTGTCGATGTACTTATTCCATGCTCGTGGGGCTTGCTTTAATCCATATAAAGCTTTCTTCAATCGCAACACTTTATCTTCATGGTTTTGACCACAAATCCCAATGATTTTTAAACATAGACTTCTTTTTCAAGATAGCCATTTAAAAAAGTTGACTTGACATCTAATTGATGGATCTTCCACTTCATTTGCGCCGCCAAAGAGATGAGCAAATGAATCGTCTCTATGCGGGCAACAGGTGCATAGACTTCTTCATAGTTAATGCCTTGTATTTTCTTGTAGCCCTTAGCCACTAGTCGTATTTTGTATTTCTCCACATCTCCATCAGAATTCTTCTTTGTCTTATATACCCATTTAACTCCAATTGCTCGATGACCTTTGGGAAAAGTTGTTAACTCCCAAGTGTTGTTCTTCTCTATTGACTCGATCTCCTCCTCCATGGCTTGTCTCCACCTTTTATCTCTAACAGCTTCATCAAAGTTCATTGGTTCACTATCAGCAAAGAGACAATATTCAAAATTAGTAACTTCTTTTGTGCCATCATAGAGCTCTTGAATGCTCCTTGTCCTTTGCGGTTGCTCATTTGAACTTTGTTGAGAAGAAGGAGATGCAACATTGGTTGGAGAAGGAGGTGGAGTTGTATCCTGCACAAGTTCTACAGTCTCTGGTTCTTCTTCATCGCCAAAGTATGGAAGAAAATCATATGAAGTTTCTTCCTGAGCGTCCCAATTCCATGCCAATTCTTCATTAAATTCAACATCACGACTCACCACCATCTTGCCGCTACTTGGGTTGTATAGCTTGTAGCCTTTTGAACTCGCATCATAGCCAACAAACACATGCTTGACACTTTGATCGTCAAGTTTCGTTGTCCCTTGATGTGGCACATGAGCATAGGCTATGCTCCCAAAGATTCTTAAGTGCTTGACACTTGGATTTCTTCCACTCCATACTTATTGAGGGGTTTTATCTCTAACAATCCTTATTGGAGACCTGTTCTTCAAATAAACTGCACAAGATATAGCTTCTGCCTAAAATTCCTTGAGCATATTTTAGCTTTTAACATACATCTAGCCATATTAAGAATCGTTCGATTCTTTCTCTCTACAACTCCATTTTGTTGGGGTGAATAAGGTACCGTTAGAGGGCGACGAATTCCATGAGATTGACAAAAGTCATTAAATTCTTTTGAAGTGAATTCACCTCCTCTATCGGACCTTAAAGCTTTTATTTCATAGCCACTTTCTTTTTCTACAAGTACTTTGAAATTTTTAAAAGCAGCAAAAGCTTCAGATTTTTTGTTCAAGAAATAAACCCTAGTCTTTCTACTAAAGTCATCAATGAAGAGTAGAAAGTATTTACTTTTACCAAAGGAAGGTGGATAGATTGGCTCACATACATCAGTGTGAACAAGCTGGAGCGGTTTGGTTGATCTTTACATGGACTCCTTTGGAAAACTCCTCCTTGTATGTTTTCCAAGAAGACAAGCTTCACACAATTTATTGGGATGGTTGATTGATGGTATCCCATGCACCATATTCTTTTCTCCCATTATTTGAGCTCTTCAAAATTCAAGTGCCCAAATCGCATGTTCCAACACCATAAATCATCTTGCACATTAGACTTCAAACACTTTGCATCAGTTGTTTTAAGATTCAGAGAAAATAATATATTCTTTGCCATATGCACTTTAGCAATTAGAAGTCCACCTGAATTTTTAAGCCAAAGATGCATATTTTTCATGTGGATGTCAAATTCCTTTTTAAGAAGTTGGCCCAAATTCAAAATATTACTTTTTAATTTTGGCACATAATAAACATCTTGAATTAGCTTGTGACTACCATCTTTACAAGATATCGGAATCGTACCTATCCCTTCGATTTGAATCTTTGAGGCATCTCCAAAGGATACATTACCTCTCACCGTGTTATTGATCTCCACAAATTTCTTTTTGCATCCATACATATGATTGCTTACTCCATTGTCCAAATACCACGAGCTGCAATCATCCTTGTTTTCTTCCTTGAGTGTCATCAACAACGTTGACTCATATTCTTCCTTCTTGTCGTTAACAAGGTTAGCTTTTTCTTCAACATTGCTACGACATTCCTAAGAGTAATGTCCAACTTTATGATAATTATAACACTCAATTCCTAAGAGTAAGACTTCTTTTTCATTTTGAGGCAGAGCTTCCTCATTATCAGGTTTTCCTTATCCTCTATCTACGATTTTTCACACATCCTGGGAGCCAAGAATTGCTTACATACATAGACATAATTTCTCATAATTATCTTTTGTGAGTCGGAGGTACTGCAAAGACAGAGGGCCATTATTCACCGTGGCTCTGATACCATGTTGTTGGAAAAAATAATAATCCCGCCCAGGAATAATATCCACGGCAAATAATAATAACACAAGAGAGTAACAATGACACCAACTCTTGTAATGGGTAAAAGATAATACCCAAGAGGAGCAATATAACCACTATAATATTACAACTTAGTAGTGTCAAGAGACTACTACAATTTTGAAAGAAATACCACTCTTTATTTAAAACACCTCACTACAATATTACTCACACTCACTATTTATCTCACAGACTACAATATGTGGATTACTCTCTCTAACTTCTATTGCTTTTCTCTTATTTTGGTGTAATTGAAATGAATAATGGAGGCCTATATTTATTGTAAGAGATGTCATCCAACTACTACAAAGAAGATGTCTTGTTGTTGATTTAGTCCTATAATTTTTCAACAAAGTTAGGCACCTCCCATTTTCTTCAACAAAGTTGTCAACAAAATTAGGCACCTATCCCATTTTTTCTTCAACAAAGTTATGCACCTCCCATCCCATTTTTCTTCATTTCTTTTTTGTTTTTCTTCAATATGAGCCCCACATATGGTACTTGCAAGTGTGCTACTGATTAATACGTTTGTTTAAGACTTTAGGCCATCATGGACACAACAATAAGAAAGCCCTCCCTCGTGTCTCACCCTTTTCTCCTCTATAACTCCTCTCCCCTCCTTCTATCACCCTCTTCACTAACCTCTTCTGAAGAGAGCAAAATGCTAGGAACATCCAGAGTTTCAACCCCACCTTCACATCATCTACCACCACCAACATCGACACCTCCCTCCACTATTCATGCGTATCACATATTACATCTAGAAAAAACCATCATATCGCATATTACATCTAGAAAGCCCTTATGTATTTTTTAACAATCGTCGTGTCCGGATCAGCTTGCATGTACTTCAACTAATTCCATGAGATATCTGCTAATAATATGTATTTTACCTGTCTACAAAGGTTTGGGTAGATGAGAAGAAATTACCTAGTGTTTTTGCCTTTGTTGAGATTTGAACCTGAGACTTTATGATTCTCAACACACTTCATTGACCACTAGGTTACACCCTTGGGGACCAGCTTCTTTAAGAGATCCACGCATAAGCATATATATATATATATATATATATATATATATATATATATATATATATATATATATATATATGATTGTAATCCCTTTAGTAATTCATCTTCTACCCTCATAAAATATTTTCACTGCTCTCTTCTTGTTTGCGTATCGAAAGACGAATGTTGCATCTCTTGCAAACCAGAAACGCAAGCTGGAACCTATATTTAAAGCCTCAGATACACGTTCCTAATAGCTCCCACCAATTTAGCAAAAATTCCCATCAAATATGTTCTCAAAAGTATTTGCTATGTGCTCACAAGAAACCCTAAATCTAGGTTCCTTACCCTCACGTGTACACATCTAGCATGGTTTGGCTTTTTAGGTCCTGGTCCTAGCTACTCTAACCTCAAATGTGGGGGCAAACTAAAAACTTTGCCTGATAATGCTCCTTTCCCTTTCTCCTTCTCCCCAACGATCACCTTCTGACATCCTAAGGAAAAAGATCATTCCCTCACTGTTATACAAAGTTCCCCGTCAGAAAACTTTATCAGTTGATTTATACATTATAAAAACTCAAATCGAAAGAATTACATTTGAAAATATATGATATTCTTTTCCACAATGGTTTTTTGAATCTTAATGACAAGATTTTAAAACCATGTTTAGATTGTCTATACTTCAATCCTTAGAAAAAGGTCTAATAATTGATATAAATCATTAAGAAGAAAAAGTAAAAGATAAAAAAGAGGAGATTAAGAAATTCGTGAAAACAAATGCATTTTATCCTTTATAATAGGCACATTTTACAATGTAAGTAGTTACATTTACCCTATGATAAATGTATGTAGTTATATTTAATGACAAAATCTGAAAATCTTGTTTAGATTGTCTATTCATCAGAAAAAGGTCTAATGATTGAAATAAATCATTATAAAAAAATGGCAATCCGGTGCACTAAGCTCTCGCTATGCGAGGGCTTCGGGGAAGGGCCGAACTACAAGGGTATATCGTACGCAGCCTTACTCTGCATTTTCACAAGAGGCTGCTTCTACGACTCGAACCCGAATGTCACATGGCAGCGACTTTACCGGTTATGCCAAGGCTCCCCATCATATAAATCATTAAAAGAAAAATGAAACACAAAGAAGATTAAGAGATTCGTGAAGACAAATATTTTTATCCTTTAGTAGGAACATTTTACAATGTATTGTAGTTACATTTATCCTATGGGAAACAATACTACCTCGAATACTAATGACCTCTAACTATTTACATCTAAATCAAAAATTCAAGTGCTTTAGGAAATTACCTATGGACACAAACTTGAGTAGTCCACTTACACCAACTATTACTGAGTTTCTCCACTTACCCAAACCCTCTTCCCCCTACTGCCTTCTTCCGTACCGTTTCTCTTCCTCCCTTACTTTTCACACCCCATACCACTTGCTTTTTATCTACCCCCACCCCTTCTCCTCTTCCATATACACAACCATTTTCACTTCTAGGACTTCGTGCTAAATGCTTCTTGATGTTTTATACTTCAATACCACTCAAGAGGGGGTTGATTTGTGTGGTTCCTGATTTTTATGTGCACTGGATTATCGAAGGAACTGGGTCTTCTATGCGTTCCTTACACTACAGTTGCAGAATAAATAATGCAGAATAAATAACACAAGTATTTTACGTGAAAAATACCTTGCTCAAAAGGTGAAAAAAACTACGACCTACTTCCCGGTAGGATTTTCCCACACTTTTTCACTAAATCACTGAGCCAAAAACTGCATTTACAAAATACTTTTGTAAACCTAGAATTAACTCTAATCCCGTTATGGCAAACAACTTCTAACTGTTGCGACAACTTCAAGTTAGCTCTAACTTGAATACTCTGAGTACCTATTACAATTGCCTCTAGATAAAGCTGAAAGGTGCAGTATGAAAATACCTACTACAATTGAACTAGAATGAAAGACAAATACTTGTAGCTGGTTCTTCTTTCTTGTTCATGTAGCTTCAGGTTTGCACACTTGAATCACACACGAATTGCTTGCAAAATGCCTTGCTATTTTGCTCTCAATTCACGTTTAACTTCTGCTTTTGTGCATACCTGTAGAATGAGAATATCCTGCGATTTATAGAGTTAGTAGAGTAGAAAATAACTAGAGTTCTAATGCTACTCTTCCTTGGTGAAAGGGTTCTAGTTGATCTCAACTTCTAACTCCTCCCTTATCTTGGATAGTGTTCTCTTTGATTAAGGAGTCTTTCTCCTTATCAATTATGCAATCTTTTCGATCAGGAGATATCAATTATACCAAAGTAAGGTTATCTCCTTTACGTGCATTCTACATGCTCGAATCTGCCCGTATCTATGTACACAAGAGATGGACATGGTTCATGCCTGAGCTTCCTTTGTCAATCTTCAAAACTAACCTACACTTGGGCCACGAAATTCCCCATTTTTTATGATGACAAACTCTGTACTTTTTCATAAGCTTAGGCCCTATTTCAACTTAGCTCAACATCAACACAATGTTAGAAACATTTTCCCTTTTTATCACTTATCATCAAGGACAAGGTTCATCAGGTTATAAACATCACTGTTCAAAGTGTAAAGCACAACCTTTTTTCCCCTTTTGGAATCATCGAAAAGTTGTATAAATATGTAAAATAACCAGATTTTAAACTTACTCATGGCCACTGGGCTACTTCAAATGCAATCATGGATTAATCATCATAGATCAACCTAAGGATATTAACCATTAAATAAATATAAACAAACAGTTAGAGCAAAAGATAATGAATTTCATTGATGATTGATAAGATCCTACCACAAAAGCATAAGAAGAAATAAAAATACTAGAAACATAAGCAAAAACAATAAAAAAATCCCGAACTGGGTCACTGGTTGATCTACACTAGGCTAGGAGGCTTAAGGCTGGGAAGAAGTAGGTGCTTGGTTTTTGGCTTGGAGGAGTTTCAGCATATCCTGAAGAATGCCATCATTCTTCTCCTTTTCTCTTGCGAGCTTAGTTCTGAGAGCATCTCTCTCAGTCTCCACCTCTGCCAACCTTTTCTTCAGCCTCTCAATCTCAGCATTCTTAGCCCTACTTTCTTGCACCAAGGCTCGTACCTTGCTATTCACTGGTACCTTCTTGGATGAACCAAGTTCTTTAGGAGTGGCATGAACTTCATAGTCACAAGCAATCAGAGAATTGCCCCAAAATGATCCTTGCTTGTACCAACCTCCCACTTCTTTATAGGTACCTTGAAATGTGCAAGTACAACTGTGAGAATGAAGCCGTAGGGAATGGCATGAGTCTTGGTGCCATTTATAATCCTATCAAGAAGCTGGATTATAAATCCAGGCCAATTAATCCGCCTCCCACTATCCAAACACTCCATGAGGACCAAGTCTATGAAGTTTGCAATGTTCCTCCTTTCCTGCCTTGGTAGAACACATTTGTTGACGAATTCAAACACCGCTTTGTGGGGTGGCTTCATCTCACTCTTGTACACAGCCTTGGGCTCAACTTCATCCTCGTTATCACTAAATTTTCTGGTAATGGCAAGTGCAGTAGGAAGATTTTCTAGGCTTGGCCACTTAAGCTTTGTATAGTCATTGTACCCCTCAGCAGGTACACCCAGAATTTTTCCCAACCCCTTCACATCAAAGGAGACTTGCACTCTTTTCACTATACTGGTAACCCTTCCATCTTTCACCTCACCATTTGCCATAAACTCAACAATTTCATTCCTAGCCAACTTGCCATCCATCTGAAGGACCATGTCCTTCCAGCCTTGCAATTCCAACTTCTCCAAAAGCAACACCATTCCTTGCTCCTCCAAGTCCCCGAGGAGTCTACCCTTCAAAATTGTCCTCTTGCCAAACTTGGCCATTTTGTCTTTATCAGTGTCAGAATCATTTTATTCCTCTTCACTTTATTCCTTTTCTTCAACATTTTTCACTTATTTTGATTTCACATCAGACCTTGTTCTTTTTGCCAAGGTGGATGGTTCAACAGACTTTGACTCTGAAATAGACTTCTTAGTGGAAGTCTTGGCTTTCTTAGCTTTGGGAGTCAGAACCTCCACTTCTTCAGTGTCTTCTTCACCTCGAAGGACCATGTCTATCTCATCAATATAAACAGCCTCAACAGGCTCATCCATCTTCTTCTTTCCCTTAGCAACTGCTTTTTTTCTACTTTCTTCTAAGGCGTTCTGTAGTTTTGCCTCATTCTGCTTTAGCTGACTTCTTATGGCTCTTCCTCTTATGGGAGGAATTTCAACAGTAACAGAAGGGACAACCTTCCTTTTCTTGTTTGCCCTAGCAGTGCCAGGGGTTTTAGCCTTTGAACTTCCTTTCTTCTTTGGATTATAGCTCTCAGTCACCTTTTTTATTAGGTCTGCGAGGGTTTCCTCTACAGATGAACCAGGTTCATCTCTATTTTTCCCAAGTTGAACAAGCCCTTCAGCAGCTTCGCCAGACCCACTTTCCCCTGTTTTCTGTACACTCTCGTCTACTCCACCAGATTTCTCTTCCCAAACAACCATTGCACATGTGTCTTTAGTTAAACTTACAGGAGTGGGTGAAGGATCAGCCATTCTTTTACCCTTTCCCCTTACAGCACTCCTAACTCCCTTGCTCTCCTTTTCTTTCCCCTTTTTTTTTACCACTAACTTCTGCAGACTTAGTAGTTTCAACACCTGCTATTGACCATACCAGCACAAACTTATTCTCCAAATTTATGTCAACTTCAAAAATTATCTCAGGAGTAACTTTAGGGCCAGAAGATACCTGTTCAGTTTTAGAAGAAACTTTTTCTTTCCCTTCAGTAGTAGATTTAAATGAGTCTTCAGATTTCTGAGATTCCTAGACCTGGCTATCCTTCAATTGTTTATCTAATTTCTTGGATAATGCGCTCCCTGCCACAGTTTTGCGAGCAAGCATCTTAGTTCTTCCTTTCTTAGACAAAGGTGTGGCTGAAGGTGTGATTTCCTTGGGTGTGGATGAAGGGTTTTCAGGAGTGTTGGCTATTTTTGTGCTTAGTTGTGGAAGAAAAGAGAAGTTGATTGTGTTTGGAAGATTAAAGAAGATGAATAGAGTTTGACGGCTTGAAAAAGTAATTGAGTGAAGAAAGCAATAATGTTGATCAATATAAAGAGAGGTAATTAATGGGTAATGACAACTTTTCAAACTTTTAGAAGTCTAATCTACCTAAATTTCAGGTTTGAAGAGACATTGGAGTCTATCCCTAGAATCTAGGTAATTCAATTCATTTAGGAATCTTTTGAACGGAACTGGTTCACTTGTAATGGATAAGTCCAAAAGAGTTTGGAATTAAGTAGGACTCTGCTCATGATCCAAATATTATTATTTCAAATTATGCAGAGTGCAGAAAATATACCGAGTGATCTTGATGAACTAGGTTCTTCACAGAGAATTCTCTTGTGTCAGTCTAAATTTGCCAAAATAGAGAAAATATCATTAGAGATTAATGAGTCATTTTAGCACATGGCACAAGAGTATACTATTGAAAATATGAGACTGAGCAAAATTTAATCTAATCATATACACAATTTATAGATTTTCTAACCAAAAATATTTTTTTCATTTTTTTTTGTAAATTTTGAACTGGTCCTTTTAGGTGATCTTAATCATCCCTAATTCTATCATGTTCCTTTCAAAGTGATCTCTACTTAGGGTTTTTGTGAAGATGTCAACTATTTGCTTGTCAGTAGCACAAAATTTCACAGTTATCAAACCCTTTTCGTAGTTATCCCTCAAAGAGTGATGCCTAACATCTATGTCTTAGTTCTCTTATAATGAACCGGGTTCTTGGTCATACTAATTGCACTAGTGTTATCACAAAAAATGGAGATACAACCAACATCAATTCCAAAGTCCATTAATTATTGTTTGATCCACAATAATTGAGCACAACATGAAGCATCAACACCATACTCAGCTTCAGCAGTAGATAAGGCCACTGAATTTTGCTTTTTAGTAGCACAAGACACAAGACATGAGCCAAGAAAGTGTGCCATACTCGAGGTGCTCTTTCTATCCAATAGAAAACCTGCATAATCAGCATCAGCATATCCCACTAGATTGAAATTACTAGCTTTTGGACACCATAGACAGAGATTAGTAGTGCCTTTTAAATATCTCAAAATTCTCTTGACATCAGTCAAGTAAGACTCCTTTGGATTTGCCTGAAATCTTGCACAAAGGCCTACACTGAAAATAATGTCAGGTATACTAGTAGTGAGATACAACAATGAGCCAATCATTCCCTTATACAACTTCTGATTAACAGATGAACCAGGTTCATCTATATCCAACTTTGTAGCTGTTGCAATAAGAGTATCAATTTCTTTGGACTCTTCCATTTTAAACCTTTTAAGCAACTCTTTTACATACTTCTACTGATGGATCATAGTTCCATTTGATTTTTATTTTTAATTTGTAAGCCTAAAAAGAAATTAAGCTCACCCATCATGCTCATTTAAAATGCACTCCCCATTAGTTTAGCAAATTCTTTACTTAACTTATTAGTAGTTGCTCCAAAGATTATATCATCAACATATATCTGAACTACCAAGAGATCTTTACCTTTTTCTTTCAAGAATAAAGTATTGTCAATTTTACCTCACTTGTAGTCATGCTCAAGCAAGAACTTTGATAATCTTTCATACCATGCTCTTGGAGCCTGCTTGAGCCCATAAAGTGCTTTGTCAAGTTTGTACACATGATCAGGACTCTCCTTGCTTTCAAACCCCGGAGGTTGCTTGACAAACACTCCTTCCTTTAGATAGCCATTGAGGAAGGCACTCTTGACATTCATCTAGTGAAGGGTGAATTCCATGTAAGCAACAAAGGCTATGAGGAGTCTTATTGCTTCCAACCTTGCAACTGGAGCAAAGGTTTCATCATAGTCTATGCCCTCCTCTTGGCTATATCCTTGAACCACCAATCTTGCCTTGTTCCATTTTATGCTAATTACTTATCTGTCCTTGGGTCTTGGTACCATATGCCAAACTTGACTCCTTTTAAATTGGTTGAGTTCATCTTGCATTGCATTTACCCAGTCTGTATCCTGCAAAGCCTTATCAACATTTTTAGGTTCAATAAGAGATAAAAAGGCATCAAAAGCACAAAGATTTTTTAATGAAGATCTGGTTTTGATTCCAGAGGCTGGATTAATGATTATGTTCTTAATGGGATGAGAACTTTGATACTTGTAGGATTTTACAACCAACTGGTTTCTCTTTGATGTTTCTTCAATGCTTTGTTATTGTGGAACAGGTTCATGGACAGGTTCCTTTGAGGTTTGAGAATCAATTCCTCTTTGTTCTATTCCCCATTTCATGTTGCCCTGGGTGGAAGAACCTGTTCCATCACATGTTCCTTCCTCTAGTGCAACTTTAGTCTAGGCTGTCGTTTTATTTGAGTTTCTTACCAGCCCAATTGCTTCATCATCATGTTCCTGCCTCTCAGAAAGAATGTTAGTTTCATCAAATACTACATGAACACTTTCTTCTACACACATAGTTCTTTTGTTATAGACCTTATAAGCTTTGCTATATGAAGAGTATCCCAAGAATACTCCCTTATCACTTCTGGGATTAAACTTACCTAGGGAGTCTTTACCATTATTGTGCACAAAGCACTTGTATCCAAATGCCCTAAGATATGATATGTTTGGCTTTCTCCCTTTAATTAACTCATAGGGAGTCTTCTCTACAAGAGGTCTAGTCATGCACCTATTTATGATGTAGCATGCAGCATTTACAACTTCTGCCCATAAGCTATGGGGAAATTTACTAGAAAGAAGCATAGTCCTAGCCATATCTTCAAGTGTCCTATTATTTCTTTCAACTACTCCATTTTATTGTGGAGTCTTAGGAGCAGAAAAATTATGATCTATGCCATGCTCATTATAAAATTCAGTAAATTTAGCATTTTCAAATTCAGTGCCATGATCAGACCTAATTGATACAAGTTGATTACCTAGTTATTTCTGAGTTTTTCTAACAAAAGAAGTGATCATGTCAAATGCTTCATATTTAGATGTTAAAAATAATGTCCAAGTAAACCTAGAGTAATCATCAACAAGCACCATCACGTATCTTTTACCACCTCTGCTTAATGTTCTCATTGGACCACAAAGATCCATATGGACCAGTTCCATCGTCCTGGTGGTGCTTATCACTTTCTTGCATTTAAAAGAGGATCTTACCTGCTTCCCCCTTGCACTAACCTCACAACTTTGTCTTACTTGAACTTGATGTTAGGCAACCCTATCACCAGATCCTTTGAGACTAATTTGTTGAGTTGACTCAGACTTGCATGTCCAAGTCTCTTGTGCCAAAGGTGGGGATCATTGTCTAACACACTTAAGCAAGTGAGTTCATTTTTTGAAAGTATGGACAGATCTACAATATATATATTGTTCACTCTTTTTCCCTGCAAAACAATCTTGTCAGTGGTAAGATTAATCACAAAATATTTGGTAGAGGTGAATGCTACCAAGTTACCTCTATCACACAGTTGTGAAACACTAATTAGACTGTATTTTAAGACATCTATCAAGTAGACATTCTCAATAGAGTGAGAATCAATCTTACCTATATTTCCAACCCCAATGATCTCACATTTTTTCCCATTTCCAAAGGAGACATTACCTCCTTTGAGATCCTCAAGTGAAAGGAACTGGTTCTTGCTTCCTGTCATGTGCTTTGAGCAGCCACTATCCATGTACCATATTTGGCTGCTCCCCTTCACTTAGACCTGTAAAAGGAACTTAGGGGTTAGTCTTAGGAATGCAAACTAGCTTGGTTCCCTTTCTATAGGCAAAAGGATGAATCAGATTCTTTTTAGCCCAACTTGGTAGCCTATTCTTCCCTTGAACAAATTCTTTGTTCTTTTGGCTTGCCTTTTCTTTTGCATTGCATTCACTATTGTAGTGACCTGTTTTACCACACTGAGTACAAATCTTATTCTCAGGAAGTGTAAGGCACTTGCTTTTGGGATCCCATTTAGGTGGCATATTCCCAAAGCCAAGTCCTCTTCTATTGCTACTATGATGTTCCTATAGCTATGAAAGTGCATCTTAGGACCTGTTTCATTTACAAGTTCTGTCTAGTTCATGCTTGACTTTGCCTAGATCCACTCTCAAAATTCTAACCTGCTCATCCTTCTTATACAACTCATCTTTTAGTTTACCTTCATTTTCTTCTAGAGTGAGTTGTGTGCAATCAGCTGTCTTCTTACTTGTTCCTAATTTCAGTTTTAGGTTTTCAGATCTAAGTTCTAAGATATTTGATTCAAATGCATGAACCTGGTTCTTTAATACAGTATTTTCACTTATAGTCTCACTAACCCTAAGTTCCAGGTTCTTACTCTTTGCTTTCAAAATCACACATTCCTTAGACAAATGTCCGTTTTCATTGTTTACATCCTCAGATTCATCAATGAAATCTAGAAGTAAGTCAGATAGCCTTTCTTTGGATAAAAAATTAATCTTGTCTTTGAGATGAATTATACTTACCTCATATTCCTCATCAGATTCTCCAATGGCCATAAGTGCTTGTTCATCTCCATCTTCATCATCTGAGCTTTCATCTGAGCTTTCTCCCCAAGCAGCAACTATTTGAGCTTACACTTACGCAGTGCATTGAATGAGGTCTGGACATCAACGGCCTGGCTTCGTGGTCTTCCTCATTCAATGCACTGCGTATAACTTCTGCATGTACTGCATCACCATTGCCTTCCTCAAAACTACCCCGTATAGGAGATAAAGATCCTACAACATCAACAAAGTCGGGAAAAGTGACGAGGACAAATAAACTTGCACATGTTTAAGCAATATTTTTATGATATGGAGATTTAAGCAATATTTGCTATCAGTTTATAGAGACATGAATATTTTCCTCCAAATACAAATGAATTAATGATTGTTCACCAAAAAACAGGAGCACTAAGGTACATCATCTATTAGCCACATTGTTTTTTTGATAAGATCATCTATTAGCCACACTACATGGAATCTTCATGCCTTCTTTAATATAGCCATGTTGATCCTTCAAGATATACTTAAAAAATAACATAGCTGCCTTGAATCCATACTCGTCTAATATTCTACCTGAGTTCATGCAGTGGACACAAGACTTGTAAGGAGGAGAAATAGCCATACAGAAAACATACTAATGTAAAATCTGTTAGAAATTGGGAAGGAGAACACTTATTTTTTGCAGGATTTCCATGATTTTTTAAAGTTTGTAGGTTAAAATATTAATTTTTTAGAAGTTTGGGCAGGGTGACCGAAGGGCTGCCTAAATCTGCCCTATTTTTCTCGAGCAACAAGATTGTGCTGGTTATTTGTCACTTCTCCTCCGAAAAGCTCACAAGGCTTTTGATAAAAGGAAGTCTAAACATGTTAGTTGGAAATACCAGTGTATTGTGTTTTCTTAGTTTTTTGATAATTGTTGCCTGCATAGTGAAGATCAGAAGCGGGTAACTACCATAACTACCTTTGATTGTAGTTTAAGAGATTTGCAAATTGTTTTGACATAGATTTAAAGTTAAAAGCAACAACAACAAATAACGTGGCAAGTATAGAAGCATTTAGCACGAAGTCCTGGAAGTGAAAATGGTTGTGTATATGGATGAGGTGAAGGGGTGGGGGTAGATAAAAAGCAAGTGGTAGGGGGTTGGACCGTAGGGGAGGAAGAGCAATGATACGGAAGGAGGCAATAGAGGGAAGAGAGTTTGGGTAAGTAGAGAAAATCAGTAATAGTTGGTGGAAGTGGACTACTCAAGTTCGTGTCCATAGGTAATTTCCTAAAGCACTTGAATTTTTGATTTAGATGTAAATAGTTAGAGGTCATTAGTATTCGAGGTAGTATTGTTTCTCATAGGATAAATGTAACTACATTACATTGTAAAATGTGCCTACTAAAAGATAAAAACATTTGTCTTCACGAATCTCTTAATCTCCTCTGTGTTTCTTTTTTCTTTATAATGATTTATATGAAGGGGAGCCTTGGCTGGTAACGTTGCTGCCATGTGACCTTCTTCGACCCTTGTAGTCCGGCCCTTCCCCGGAGCCCTCGCATAGCGAGAGCATAGTGCACCGGGTTGCCATTTTTTTATAATAATTTATTTCAATTATTAGACCTTTTTCTGATAAATAGACAATCTAAACATGATTTTCAGATTTTTGTCATTAAATATAACTACATACATTTATCATAGGGTAAATGTAACTACTTATATTGTAAGATGTGCCTATTATTGTTACGACCCAAAATTTCCCACCAACGGGATCGTGATGGCGCCTAACATTTTACTTGCTAGGCAAGCCAACGTTAGAGAATCATTAAACCAATTCCTTATTTCCATTCAGTAAATAACAATAATTAACTAAGGTGAAATATAATTAGTGCATTAATTACTACCACCCGGATCTGGAGTCACAATTCACGAGCATTCTAGAATTTACTACAAGTAATAGTCTAAAAGAAATACAACTGTCTTAGACAGAGACTTCAAGATCTGTGAACGCCGACAGATCTACCTTGAGTCTTCGGACAGCGGACCAATAGCAAAATCTCGATCAACCTGAGCCGGTACTAAAATCTGCACAGAAAGTGCAGAGTGCAGCATCAGTACAACCGACCCCATGTACTGGTATATGTCGACTCTAACCTCGGCGAAGTAGTTACGAGACTAGGACAAGACACCCACATATAACCTAAACAGTATAATCATGCTAGTGGCAACAACAGTGAATAAAGAAATGACGTAGAAATAATGGGAAGGGGACATACAGTGAAGGAATACAATATAAAGAGTGAGAATAATGAAAAGACAGAATTAAACCGAAAATTCTTAAACGAAATGAGCATATAAAACAACAAAGGAAAACTGCACGGCATCACCCTTCGTGCTTTTACTCTCAACCTCATTAGGTAAATAAATAGAACGGCACGGCATCACCTTTCGTGCTTTTACTCTCAAGCTCACCAAATAAGTAAATAGAACGGCACGACATCACGCTTCGTGCTTTTATTCTCATAATATACACGGCATCACCCTTCGTGCTTTTACACTCTTCCTCACAATATAAATAATGCATGCACGGTATCACCCTTCATGCTTTACATTCCTCACAAATCACAGAATCAATAACAACGGATAGATAGGAGTATCACAAAGAAACCAGTATTTTACCCATAATCAATAGCACAATGTAACCTCAACCTTGAATCAATATTCGAAAGTTACCAAATCTCAGTGAAACCAGATATAAGTCACCCAACATTTCAAGTAACCCTCTAAGTATGGATAGTAGAATTTAAGGCTACAAAATAGACAAGAATAGAATTTTACTCGCATGCTATGACTCGACAACAATGCATAGATGCTCGTCACCTCACCTATACATCGTATTTAACAACCAAACACATAGCAAATAAACACATAATATATATTCCCTCAAGCCAAAGTTAGACACGATACTTACCTTGCCCCGAAAGCCACTTAATTCTAAATCACAGCTTTTCCTTTAGAATTCACCTCCAAACCACTCGTATCTACTCAAAAATGACTAAATAATATCAAATATTGCTAAAGAAATCAATTATATTGCATAAATTAAATTTCTCAAATTTTCCTACAAAAAGTCAAAAATTGACCCCGGGCCCGCTTGGTCAAAACCCGAGGTTCGGACCCAAAATCCATTTATCCATTCACCCCCGAGCCCGAATATGTAATTAGTTTTGGAATCCGACCTCAAATCGAGGTCTAAATCTCCAAATTTCCGAAATCCCTAGTTTCTACCCTAACTCCTAATTCTATCATGCAAACCCTAGATTTTAGGTTGATAATTCAAGAAATGCAATGGGTAATTGAAACAAAATGGTTCAGAATCACTTACCAACACTTTGGGGAAGAAAATCACTCTTGAAAATCGTCTCTACCCGTTTGGTTCTTCAAAAATGTTAAACAAATGGCTTAAACCCGTGTTTGATTCTGTTTTATGAACTGGGCAACAATTCATCGCGATCGTGTGAACATTGCCGCGTTCGCGAAGAGCAGCCTCCTAAGGACTTACGCGATCGCGAGAAGCTTTACGCGTTCGTGAAGGCTTAGCCTGCCTTACCTTCGCGTTCGCGTGAAATGGCTCGCGTTCGCGTAGAGCTTCCCCAGGTCCCCTGCCCAGCTTAGCTAGAGCTACGCGTTCGCGTTCGACCTATCGCGTTCGTGTAGAGCAACTCCCCCAATGCTCTGCATTCGCGACCATGGTCTCGCGTTCGCGTAGAGTAAATCTGTCCCCAGCCCAATTTCCCCCTTGACGATCGCGAGAGTGACTATGCGATCGCGAAGCACAGTATTGCAGACATCAGATACAACAAAAATACCATATTGTTTCTAAGTTCAAAACATATCGTGGCCTATCCGAAACTCACCCGAGCCCTCGGGGCTCTAAACCAAACATGCACACAAGTCTAAAAATATCATACAAACTTGCTCGCACGATCAAATCATCAAAATAACTCCTAGAACTACGAATTTAGTACCAAATCAAATGAAATTCTCAAGAACACTTTAAAATTTTTATTTTCTCAACTTGACGTCCGAATCACGTCAAATCAACTCCGTTTCTCACCAAATTTCACAGACAAGTCTTAAATATCATAATGAACTTGTACCGGGCTCCGAAACCAATATACGGACCCGGTACTCACAATGCCAAACATCAATCAATTCTTAAAAATAATTAATTTTCAGACTTTTAGTTTTCATCAAAAATTCATAACTCAAGCTAGGGACCTCCAAATTCGATTCTAGGTATATGCCCAGGTCCCATAATTCGATACGGACCCAACGGGACCGGCAAAACACGAATCCAGGCCCGTTTACAAAATATGTTGACCGAAGTCAACTAAAATTAACTTTTAAGGCAAAAAGTCTTATTTTCATTAGTTTTCAACATAAAAGCTTTCTGGAAATATGTCCGGACTGCGCACGTAAATCGAGGAGGGTAAAAATGAGATTTTTAAGGCTTAAGAGCACAGATTCGAGTTCTAAAACATAAGATGACCCTTTTGGGTCATCACATTCTCCATCTTTAAAATAACCGTTCGTGCTCGAACGGACATAGAAAAGTACCTGGGCTGGTGAAAAGGTGAGGATATCTACTCTGCATATCGGACCCGAACTCCCAAGTAGGTGCCTCAATAGGCTGACCTCTCCACTGCACTCGAACTTAAGGGTAACTCTTTGATCTCAACTAGCGAACTTGCCGAGCTAGAATTGCCACCGGCTCCTCCTCGTAAGTCAAATACTTGTCCAATTGGATAGAGCTGAAATCTAACACATGGGACGAATCACCGTGATACTTTCGAAGAATGGACACATGGAATATAAGCCACCTCTACTAAACTACTGGATGAACAACTGCTAAACTAAGTGGCAACACAAGCCTATAAGCCACCTCTCCCACTCTCTCCAGAATCTCAAAAGGTCCGATATACCTAGGGCCTAACTTGCCCTTCTTCCCAAACCTCATTACACCCTTCATGGGTGATACCAGAAGTAATACTCTCTCTCTGACCATGAATGCAACATCACGAACTCTACGGTCGGCATAACTCCCCTGCCTGGACTGAGCTGTGCGAAGTCGATCCTGAATAATCTTGACCTTATCCAAGGCATCCTATACTAAGTCTGTGCCCAACAACCGAGTATCTCCCGGCTCGAACCACCCAATTGGCGACCGACACCGCCTACCATATAATGCCTCATAGGGAGCCATCTGAATGCTCGACTGGTAGCTATTGTTGTAGGCGAACTATGCAAGGGGAAAGAACTGATCCCACGATCTCTCGAAGTCTATAACACAAGCGCGGAGCATATCCTCCAAGATCTGAATAGTATGCTCGGATTGCCCGTCCGTCTGAGGATGAAATGTTGTGCTCAACTCAATCCACATACCCAACTCATGCTGAACTGCCCTCCAAAAGTGCGAGGTAAACTGCGTACCTCGATCAAAAATAATAGACACGGGTACACCGTGAAGACGGACGATCATACGAATGTAAATCTCTGCCAACTGCTCCGATGAATAGGTAACTGCCACAGGAGTGAAATGCGCTGACTTAGTCAGCCTGTCCACAATGACCCAAACTACATCGAACTTTCTCTGAGTCCGTGGGAGTCCAACAACAAAATCCATAGTGATACACTCCCACTTCCACTCAGGAATCTCTAACCTCTGAAGTAAACCACCAGGTCTCTGATGCTCACACTTCACCTGCTGTAAATTTAGGCACTGAGCTACATAGGCAACTATGTCCTTCTTAATTCGCCTACACAAATAATACTGCCTCAAGTCCTGGTACATCTTGGCAGCGCCCGGGTGAATAGAATACCGAGAATTGTGAGCCTCCTCAAGGATCAACTCATGAAGTCCATCCACATTAGGCACACAAATACGACTCTGCATCCTCAAAACTTCATCATCTCCAACAGTTACCTGCTTGGCACCACCGTGCCGCACTGTGTCTCTAAGGACAAGTAAATGAGGATCGTTATCCTGCCGATCTCTGATGTGTTCAAACAAAGAAGACCGAGCAACTGTACAAGCTAGGACACGACTGGGCTCTGAAATATCTAACCTCACAAACTGGTTGGCAAAGGCCTGAACATCCAATGCAAGCGGTCTCTCACCAACTGGAATATATGCAAGGCTACCCATACTGACTGACTTTCTACTCAAAGCATCGGCCACCATATTGGCCTTCCCGGGATGATACAATATGGTGATATCGTAGTCTTTCAATAGCTCCAGCCACCTCCTCTGCCTCAAATTGAGTTCCTTCTGCTTGGATAAATACTCCAAGCTCTGATGATCAGTGAATACCTCACATGGCATGCCGTAAAGATAGTGCCTCCAAATCTTCAGCACGTGAACAATGGCTGCCAGCTCTAAATTATGAACAGGGTAATTCTTCTCGTAAACCTTCAGCTGCCGCGAAGCATATGCAATAACCTTGCCACCATGCATCAATACCGCACCCAGACCAATACGAGATGCGTCACAATATATTGCATAAGATCCTAAACCTGTGTGTAACACCAATATTGGTGCCATAGTCGAAGCTATCTTGAGCTTCTGAAAGCTCGCTTCACACTCGTCTGACCACCTAAACGGGGCACCCTTCTGGGTCAATCTGGTCAACGGGGCTGCTATGGATGAAAATCCCTCCACAAATCAACAGTAATAGCCCGCTAAATCTAGAAAACTACGGATCTTTATAGCTGATATGGGTCTAGGCCAGTTCTGAACTGCCTCAATCTTCTTAGGATCCAACTCAATACCCTCTGCTGATATAACGTGACCCTAGAAAGCAATTGAACTCAACCAAAACTCGCATTTTGAGAACTTAGCATATAACTGGCAGTCTTTTAGAGTCTGAAGAATGATCTGAAGGTGTTGCTCATGCTCCTTTCGACTGTGGAAGTAGATCAAGATATCATCAATAAACACAACCACAAAGGAATCCAAGTAGGGTTTGTACACCTGGTTCATCAAATCCATGAATGTTACTGGGGCATTTGTCAGCCCAAATGACATCACTAGAAACTCGAAATGCCCGTACCGAGTCCAAAAAGTTATCTTAGGGACATCAAATGCCCTAATCCTCATCTGATGGTAGCGAGATCTTAAATCAATCTTCGAAAACACCTGGGCACCCTGAAGCTGATCAAATAAATCATCAATCCTCGGTAACGGATACTTGTTTTTGATAGTGACTTTGTTCAACTGTCGATAATCTATACACATCCTCATCGATCCATCTTTCTTCTTCACAAACAATACAGGTGCACCCTAGGGCGAGACACTAGGTCTAATAAATCTCTTATCAAGCAAATCTTTCAATTGTCCCTTCAATTCTTTCAACTCTGGCGGGGCCATGCAGTATGGCGGAATGGAAATGGGCTGAGTGCCCGGAGCCAAATCAATGCAGAAATCAATATCCATGTCGGGTGGCATCCCCGGCAGGTCTGCAAGAAACACCTCTGGAAACTCACTAATAACCGGCACTGAATCCATGGAAGGAACCTCCGCACTAGAATCGCGGACATAAGCCAAATAAGCTAGATACCCCTTCTCAACCATATGACGAGCCTTTGCATAAGAGATAACCCTGCTGGTAGAATGGCCAAGAGTCCCTCTCCATTCTAATCGAGGCAACCCCGACAAGACTAAGGTTACCGTCTTGGAGTGACAATCTAATATAGCATGATAAGGTGACAGCCAATCCATACCCAGAATGACATCAAAATCAACCATATCGAGAAGTAGAAGATCTACACGAGTCTCAAGACTCCCAATGATGACCGCACATGAACGATAAACACGATCTACAAAAATAGCATCTCCCAATGGTGGGGACACATACACAAAAGCACTCAAAGAATCACGAGGCACAACCAAATATGAAGCAAAATAGGATGACACATAGGAGTAAGTAGATCCTGGATCAAATAGAACTGAAGCATCTGTACTGCAAACTGAAATAGTACCTGTGATAACAACGTCAGATGACTCAGCCTCAGGTCTAGCTGGGAAAGCATAACACCGGGGCTGGGCCCCACCACCCTAAGATGGGATATGTCTGGTTTTCTCCCTTTAAGTAACTCATAGGGAGTCTTCTCTACAAGAGGTCTAGTCATGCACCTATTTATGATGTAGCATGCAGTATTTACAGCTTCCGCCCCGAAGCTATGAGGCGGTTTACTAGAAAGAAGCATAGTCCTAGCCATATCTTCAAGTGTCTTATTCTTTCTTTCAACTACTCCATTTTGTTGTGGAGTCCTAGGAGCAGAAAAATTATGATCTATGCCATGCCCATCACAATATTCAGTAAATCTAGCATTTTCAAATTCAGTGCCATGATCAGACCTAATTGATGCAAGTTGATTACCTAGTTATTTCTAAGTTTTTCTAACAAAAGAAGTGAACATGTCAAATGCTTTATCTTTAGATGTTAAAAATAATGTCCAAGTAAACCTAGAGCAATCATCAACAAGCACCATCACGTATCTTTTACCACCTCGGCTTAATGTTCTCATTGGACCACAAAGATCCATATGGATCAGTTCCATCGTCATGGTGGTCCTTACCACTTTCTTACATTTGAAAGAGGATCTTACCTGCTTCCCCCTTGCACAAACCTCACAAACTTTGTCTTACTTGAACTTGATGTTAGGCAACCCTATCACCAGATCCTTTGAGACTAATTTATTGAGTTGACTCAGACTTGCATGTCCAAGTCTCTTGTGCCAAAGGAGGGGATCATTGTCCATGACACTTAAGCAAGTGAGTTCATTTTATGACAGTGTGGACAGATCTACAATATATATATATATATATATATATATATATATATATATATATATATATATTTTTTTTTTTTCACTCTTTTTCCCTGCAAAAAAATCTTGTCAGTGGTAAGATTAATCACAAAACATTTGGTAGAGGTGAATGCTACCAAGTTACCTCTATCACACAGTTGTGATACACTAATTAGACTGTATTTTAAGCCATCTATCAAGTAGAAATTCTCAATAGAGTGAGAATCAATCTTACCTATATTTTCAACCCCAATGATCTCACATTTCTTCCCATTTCCAAAGGAGACATTACCTCCTTTGAGATCCTCAAGTGAAAAGAACTGGTTCTTACTTCCTGTCATGTGCTTTGAGCAGCCACTATCCATGTACCATATTTGGCTGCTCCCCTTCACTTGGAACTGCAAAAGGAACTTAGGGGTTAGTCTTATGACCACAAACTAGTTTGGGTCCCTTTCTATAGGCAAAAGGATGAATCAGATTCTTTTTAACCCAACTTGGTAATCTATTCTTCCCTTGAACAAATTCTTTGTTCTTTTGGCTTGCCTTTTCTTTTGCATTGCATTCACTTTTATAGTGACCTATTTTACCATACTGAGTACAAATCTTGTTCTCAGGAAGTGTAAGGTATTTGCTTTTGGGATCCCATTTAGGTGGCAGATTCCCAAAGCCAAGTCCTCTTCTATTTCTACTATGATGTTCCTGTAGCCTTGAAAGTGAATCGGAGGACCTGTTCCATTTACAAGTTCTATCTAGTTTATGTTTTACCTTGCCTAGATCCTCCTTCAAAATTCTAACCTGCTCATCCTTCTAATACAACTCATCTTTTAGTTTACTTACATTTTCTTCTCGAGTGAGTTGGGTGCAATAATATGTCTTCTTACTTGTTCCTAATTTTAGTTTTAGGTTTTCAGATCTAAGTTCTAGGACATTTGATTCAAATGCATGAACCTGGTTCTTTAATGCAATATTTTCACTTATAGTCTCACTAACCCTAAGTTCCAGGTTCTTACACTTTTCTTTCAAAATCACACATTCCTTAGACTGCTGTTCTTTTTCATATTTTACATCCTCAGATTCATCAATGAAATCTAGAACTAATTAAGATAGCCTTTCTTTAGACAAAAATTTAATCTTGAATTTGAGATGAATTACACTTACCTCAGATTCCTCATCAGATTCTCCAATGGCCATAAGTGCTTGTTCATCTCCATCTTCATCATCTGAGCTTTCATCTGAGCTTTCTCCCCAAGCAACAACCATAGCCTTTGTTAATCCTTTGTTCTTCTTGGGTTGAACATGTTCCTTCTTCCTGTTTCTTCGTTCAGCTCTTTTCTTCTTCTATTCAATTTCCTATTGAGGGTAGCTTTTGATGTGGTGATCAGTCTTACCACACTTATAGCATCCCTCATTGGTTTGCCTTTCAGGAACCTTTGGTTTGTTGTAGCTTCCACTTCTTGAAAGACTATTTCCTCTCTTTAGGTACTTCTTGAAGTCCTTTATGATCATAGCCATTTCATCATATTCTAGATCAGAACCTTTAGTGATTCTGAGTGACATGCTCCTTTTCTTCTTGGGTACATCCATCTTCATAGTTTGCCTTCTAAGTTCATCAGCGGTGAGATTTCCAATTAGCTCATCCAACTTAAGAGTGACAATATTCTTTGCTTCCTGAATGGCAGTGATTTTGCTCTCCCAAGTAACCGGTAGAACCTTTGTCAAAATCTTCTCAACTCTATTTTCTTCAGGAATAATTCTTCCAAGAGACTTAAGTTCATTTGTTAGTGTGGTGAACCTTGTATATATCTCTTGGATGGTTTTCTCTTCCTTAATAGTGAAATTCTCGTATTGAGAATATAGTAGTGTTCCTCTGGACCTCTTCACTTGAGGTGTTCCTTCATGGGCCACTTGCAAAGTATCCCAAATTTCCTCAGCAGTGGTACAACTTGGAATTCTCTTGTACTCGTCTGGACCGAGTCCACAAACAAGCCATTTCTTGGCTTTAGCATTATTTTCCCATTTTCTCAAGTCATCAGCAGTGCAGTTAGCTCTTGTCTTTGGCACCTCTTCTCCTTCGGCATTTATATTCATGGTAGCCAGTGGACCATTTATGACAATGTCTCATAGCTCATAGTCTTCTCCTATGATATGATCTCTCATCCTGTTTTTCCACAAAGAGTAATACTGGCCGTTGAAGAGTGGTGACCTAGCAGTGGATTGCCCTTCCTAGTTTTCAAGTGGTGCACTCATCTTGATCTTCTCCTAAGGTGTTAGCCTCTTCAAGGATAACCTACTATGATACCAATTGATGTTTTAACTTCAATACCACACAAGAAGGGGAGGGGAGTGATTTGTGTGGTGCCCAATTTTTCACCTAAGCTGGTTATAGAAGGACCTGATTTTTCTATGTGTTCCTTAACCTACTATTGCTGAAACAGTAAATGCAGAAAGTAAAGAACACGATTATTTTACGTGGAAAACACCTGGCTCAAAAGGTGAAAAACCATGACCTACTTTCCAGCAGGAATTTCCCAAACTCTCCACTAAATCACTGAGCCAAAAACTGCATTTACAAAATACTTTTGTAAACCTAGGGTGACTGCTTATATTTAGATTTGCATTTTGATATTTATATTCAAATGCTCTATGGAATCCCTAAATGGAGTTTTTTGCTAAGTGATACTGTTTTTATTCTTAATTCCATAAGTAACATTCTTTTGAATTTTTTTCTGGAAATGCAAGTCTTGCCTGGACTAAGCAAAATTTTAAAGAAATCACTTAATAGATCCAGTTTAACTGAGTAAAAAAATTGTAAGTTCTAGAGTACTAACACCTATAATGTTGAGATCAAGGTACATAATCATATACCATACATTATTGAGATATTAGAAAAGTTACTTAATAAATCAGAGACTTCTAAATACTGATTGCAGTTTCACTTTATGTGACATGCCTCATGATATATTTCGTTTGTCTGATCCTAGTGGTATATCTGTTATTGGGAACTGTGAACTAACTGGTTTTCATGATCAGGAGTATCCTAAGGATGGAAGTCCAATAGATGAAGGTTGTTCTCTTTTCATTATGGATTAAAAGATATTTGTTTATGTTGTAGACCTTCGCGAGCAAATATAAATGTTATCGGGATGGTTGTATAGAGTATTGTCTAATTTTAAAGTGGTCAATACCTTCTTGTAAGTTCATTCAGGGGGATCCAAGAATACAAACTTATTTGTTTTTTTTATCTTAGGCTAGGAATTTATATTGTACGTTAGGAGCGATATTTTTTTGGTTTTCCCATTCACATTGTTTCTCCAAAACTATATTTCCTTGATTATTCAATAGCAGCAGTTGTAACCTGAGAAGCAGGAAGGTTTTTATCCATCTTTTATCTTTGGAAGGTTTAAATTCCCATTTGAGACTTGAATGTGAACCTGTAGGGTTAGGTGATATCACATTCACATGCGTCTTTTTTGATATTTTGGGAAATCTACCGGTGAACAAGTTTTTGCTAAACTTAATTTTTAGAGTTTGGGACTTTGTTAACCTTGTTAAAATCACTTTGTTTTACGGCGAAAAATTATGCGTATCGGGTGAATATGAATTTCAAGCACTTAACCATGGTGAATTATATGCATTATCACCTCATTATATCAGTTAATTATGATAAATTAACATGATTTGGTGAAACCACCCGGTGCTGGTAGGTATTCAGTATAATGTACGGAAGTTTGAAAATTTAATCAATAAAACTCCAGCATAATGTGCCGACTACCTAGAGTTCAGTAAGCAATACGTCTTCTCCTTTTTCTTCATTGTCTTTATTTCTTTGTTATCTTCTATTAGTAAGAAAACCCCAATTAAAAGCATAACAAACACACCTCTCTCCCTTTCAAAAAGATTGTCTTAGTTTGACTGAACACAAACTTTAATAAAAAAGAAAAAACTTTTGAGATATGTGGTATTAAATAAGTCATATCATTTGTGTGACTGTAAAACTTTTGAAACTTGTGATCTGATATCTGTCATAGCATTTGTGTGACTATAAATGATTCTTATTAAGAAAACATTTAAAGGTGTCAATCTCTTTGAAACAGACTAATAAGGAAATAGTGCTAATCTTTTTGAAAGAGAGTAGTAGTACATGTCTGAATATAGGGAATAATGGAGACCTTCTCAACCACGAGTGATTTTACGGTGTGCCTCACACAAGTAATATTAGTTGTGTGAGACTTCTTTTTATCTCACACATTTGTGGACCCATATCTTACACATCTGCGTCCACAAAATTCTGAAACCATAAAATTATGAGACAAAAAAGATGCCTCATATAACTAGTGTTGTTGTGTGAGGCACAAAATAAAACTTTTCCCCAACCACCAAAATTAAGTCCTGCAACCCTAACATTGAAGTGACGTATAGCAGATTAAAAGAGATACGAAAACAACAACGATGAAATGGGAAAGAACAAAGAGCTTTCGTTGAAGAAATATAAAGAACGCAAAAAAGAATCTGAATATTATGAGGATTCTTATTTGTTCACGTTACAAGGTTAAGTAGTTAAATCGTTCCGTCACCGGCGTCCTGTCTTCTTCTGTCACAACCCGGAATCTCAATTTGGAGGCCGTGATGGCGCCTAACGTCCACTTGCTAGGCAAGCCAACATTATTTAACAATTTAATAATTAAACAGTTCAAAACAGAATAATAACAATTATTAACGAAGATTAAAGCTAAACTACATAAAATAAACCCATAACATAAAGCGGTCTAACTCAATCCAGAAGTCTTATGTCACAAGTACATGAGTAACTAGAAGTCTACAAGTATAGTTTGAAATAAATATAAATGTTCGAATGAGATAAACAGTAAAGATAGAAAATGGAGGGGGACTTCAAGGTCTGCGAACGCTAGCACATCTACCTCAAGTCTCTGAAGTAATGTGATCCGAGCAGCCGCAATACTAAGCATTGCTGGGACCAATACCAGTATCTGCACAAGAAGTGTAGAAGTGTAGTATGAGTACAACCGACCAAATGTATTCCATAAGTGTCGAGCCTAACCTCCACGAGGTAATGACGAGTTTATGACAAGACACCTACGTAAACATCATGTACAATTATATATAAGTCAGCAAAATAACAAGTAGAACGATAAAATATTAATTGGGAAGGGACATGCGAAAGGGGAGATACCATAAAAACTACAAGTACTAAATCACAAAAAAATATTTTTCGAAATAAACAACAATATAACCAAGTAAATCATCAAAACCGAAAACCAAACAAGGCAATGAAATGAAGATGACATGACATCACCCTTCATGCTTTTACTCTCGTCCTCACCATGTAATATCATAAACGAAATGGCACGACATCACCCTTCATGCTTTTATACTCACCGGCACGACATCTGTCTTCGTGCTTTTACTCTCAACATCTCTCAATATATGATTGTCACGATCCGGATTCCCAACCCTGGGACCGTGATGACGCCTAACATCCACTTGCTAGGCAAGCAAACGTGAAATAGAAAATTAACCGATTTGTACAGTTGAAAACAAATTATTAACAATAGTAATGATAAAGGTCTGAAAAAGAGTGATATAACACCGAACAACAAAATTTAAACATATCCCAAAATCTGGAGTCACGAATACATGGGCATCTAGAGTGCTACAAATAAGGTCTGAACAAAGTACAATTATTTTGAAACACGATCAAACATTAATGATAGATGGGAAGGGAATTTCAGGGCTGCAGACGCCATACAACTATACCTCAAGTCTCCAATTGCGACTGGATCCGAGAAAAAAGCTACTAAGCGTCGCTAGGACCAGCACCAAAATCTACACAAGAAGTGCAGAAGTATAGTATGAGTACAACCGACCCAATGTACTCCATAAGTGTCGAGCCTAATCTCGACGAAGTAGTGACGAGGCTATGACAAGACACCTACGTAAATAAACCTGTACAAGTATATATAAAGCAGCAGCAATAACAAAGAATGATAAAATACTAACTAGGAGGGTACATGCTAAAGGGGGAAGATATAGTAAATATGACAAGTATGAAATCATGAAATAACCAAGTAAATCACTAAACCGGAAATCAGTTAAATCAATGATATGAAAATGGCATGGCATCACCCTTCGTGCTTTACTCTCGTCCTCACCATGCAATAATATGAATATAATGACATGACATCACCCTTCTTGCTTTTACTCTTATACACACCATGCAACAATATAAATCCGAACAATAAACAATGAGAGGAATGATTTAACTTCAATTATGGTGCCACGACATCAAACTTCAACTTCCAAAATATTCAACATCTTTAATTTAAGCAATAACTATGAAACAAATAATTAAAGAAGTAATAATCTAACCTAAGCATGGATAGCATATTTTATGAAAGAATATATTACCAGGAAATAAGTTTCACCTGCATGCTTTAATCTAATGACAACGCATAAGTACTTATCACCTCACATATACGTTGTCCCCACACATAAAATACGTAGAAAATAGACCAATAAATTCCAATCCCTCAAGTCAAGTTTAACCACGACACTACCTCACTCTGCAATCAAAGAAATCAATCAACCACGACTTTGCCTTTTGAACAAGCCTCCAAACCAACCACATCTAGTAAATATAGTTCAAATAATTCAAAATAAGCTTTAGAAACTACCCACGAGTGAAAAGAGTTAAATCTTTAATATTTTTGGAAAATATCAACAAAAGTCAACCTCGGACCCGCTTGGTCAAAACCCAAGATTTTGACCAAAACCCGATTACCCATTCACCCTCGAGCCCGGTTATGTGATTTATTTTGAAATTCGACCTCAATTTGAGGTATAAATCTCAATTTTACAAATATTTTCAATTCTACCCAAATTCTTAATTTATGCCATGGAAATTCTAAATTTGATATTGAAATCTCATGAAAAGTAATGGGTAATTGAAAGAAAATGGATTAAAGTTAGTTACCAATGAATTTGGGAAGAAAGGTCTCTTGAAAAATTGCCTCTAGAGCGTTTAGGTTGAGAAATGGTGTAAAATGAGCTAAGTCCTTTTCCCCCCTCTTTTACCCTACTACAGATGTCGCAATTAAGATGTCTTGTCCGCAATTGTGAACATCGCAAATGCGAGACAAGTTTCGCAAATGTGACATCTGCAGGATTTGCAATCAGAACACCAGAAGTCGCAAGTGCGACATTTAGCTTGAAAATGCAAACAACACACCTTCGCAAATGCGGCAGGATTATTGGCAAATGCGAAGATTTCCCCTGAGAGCACTAGGTCGCAAATGCGACTCTGTAATCGCAAATGTGATATCTGACTATTTGCAAATGCGAACCAATTCCTCGCAATTGTAAGATCACCTAGCACAGGACCCTGCTCGCAAATGCGATATCTTGATTGCAAAAGAGAGGCTTGCATTTGCGAGGCAGACCTCGCAAATGCGAGATCTGCAGACTACACCAGCAATAGAAGTGTACCAGCTATTCCAACTTCAAGCAAACTCATTCGAAACACGTCTGAAATACACCCGAGCCCCTCGACCTCCAAACTAAACATGCACACAAGTGTAATAACATCATACGAACTTGCTCGCGTAGTCAAAACACTAAAATAACACCTAGAACTATGAATCAGACATCAAAATACATGGAATTTTTAAAGAAACTCAATAACTTTCAAATTCACAACCGAGCGTTTGAATCTTATCAAATCAACTCCGTTTTGCACGAAATTTTATAGACAAGTCTTAAATAGTAAAATGAATCTATACAAAGTCCCGAAATCAAAATCTAAACCTGGTAGCTATAAAGTCAGCCTACGGTCAAACTTTGAAAATCTTTAAATCTTCAAATTACTAGTTTCAAGAAATCACATCAAATAGGGACTTCTGAATTCAATTCTAGACATACGGCCAAGTCCAAAATCACGATATGGATACATCAGAATCATTAAAATACCGATCCAGGTCCATTTACACAAATGTTGACTGTACTCAACTCAAATCATTTTTAAAGTTAAAATTCATTTTTTTTTAAAAATTTTCACCTAAATAATTTTTCATAAAAAGACACAGACTGTGCACACAAATCAAGAATTACTAAACAAAGTTATTCGAGGTATCAGAACACGAAGATAGGGGCTAAACCATAAAATAACATTCTCTACCTCTAAAATAAAAGTTCGTCCTCGAACGGACAGAGAAAGGTACTTGGACTGGTGAAAAGGGGTGGGTATATAATCCGCATATCAGACTGGAACTCCCACATAGCTGCCTCGATCGGATGACCTCTCCACTACACTATAACAGAAGGATAACTGACGAGTGCAAAACACCACTTAAATTATTCTCGCTAATCAAATATAGTATAGTATAATATGGTATCCACAGGAATTGGAGTTAAACAATATTATCATAGTTTCTAGCTTGATTGAAATCCAAGATGATCAACAATTGAGATTTTTGTGATTAATACTTAAATTAACTAAGAATCTAGGGCTATTGACTAATAACAACCGAAACAAGGAATAGCAAAGATAGATATCAATGGGAGAAGATAGGGTTTGATAAGATAGGGTTTGATAAGATAGGTGAAAGATAATTTTCTAGGATTTAATTCTAGTTAATTCATTTATAATATTCAAGCGAGTCTCTCAAATTCACTTGATTATTAGTTCAATTGTTTAGTAGAAACTCCTTTTTCCATTAAATATCAACCTCATGAGATAAACCAATTTAAGCTCTGTGAAGATATACAAGAATGCGTAGAGGATTGGTCATTAGGAGAACATTTTTCGATTATCCTCCTAACTAGATTTAATCAATAATTCAACTTGTCTCTTTCGATTACTAAGAAGAATTAATGAACTAAACCGATAATATAATACAAAGATATCACAAGTTATGCCTCTCTCGATTACATGAACAAGTGAATATAGATGCAACAATTAAATCATTCAAAAACTCTTCAATACATAAAACTAGAGTTATAATCCACAAATAAATATCAATACACCAAATCCATCAAACTCTAAAGGGAACTACTCCATATACGTGGAGTAATTCATCACAAATATAATTAAAAGATAGGAAAACATAAATTCAATCCAAACTCGGGTCTTGAGTGAGGAAGGAATGATGAAATCCTTGTGTTTTTGCTCCTCCAAATCTTCCTTAGCCTCCTTAGTTCGATTATGTGTCAAAAGTCCAGAAAATAACGTTTTTCCAAGTATTTATACCAAGTAGGGTCGGGACCAAACGAAATCACCTTCTCCTAGCCGAAATAGGACATTGGCTCTGTACAATACACTGATGTGTCGCATAGTGCGTTGCATTAGTGCAAATTTCTCAGAGTACAGATTAAATATTATTTTTTGATGTCCAGACTTTGTCCTCAACCCCCGTACACGATCCCGGCTTAATCCCTTGGGCTTTTACGCATACTTCAAAACTCCAACTAGCTCGAATTAGCTCCATAATATCTACATCACTCGTAATCACTCCTACTAGGCATAAAACACACAATATGTACAAAACACTAGCGATTAAAGCTCAAACACAATAAAACTGCAGTGAATTAGAGTGCAATAAGAGACTAAAATACGAGATTATAGCCTACCATCAACACCCCACACTTAAACCATTGCTCGTCCTCGACAATCAAACTACACTTTATAAAGACACGACCTTTTTAAACAACCCTCCTAACTCATCACACCAAGAATATTTAAAATAGATTAAACACAATAACGTAACCTCTTCGCCTCAAGATTTAACTCACAAGTACCACACATTTTTCACAATCCGCTCACTTACTCTAACATAGAGGTCAACGATAATACCTTTCCTTCATGAATCAAGTTCCCTCACACAATAATCGAGAGTAGTTCCACACACCATAAAATTTTAGAATAAATAGTAACTCAAGATAGAAAGAATTCACTCACTCTCCAAAGTAACATTCATATGTCAGAAAAGATGCACCATAGGCTTGCCCATAGTGTACTACTCTATTAGTTGAGCTCATTTAGTCAAGGATCAAGTAGGAATTTCATTGGTCGTAATGTAAGTTGTGGGACAGGTAGGATACATTTAGATATAAGAGTGACTACACCTCCCTAAGCACTTTAATACATACAATTTACCTTTCAAAACCCCACACTTATGTCAAACAATAACTCTATTTTCACATCAATATACATTAACTCCCTACTTCTTTAAGCACAATTACATCAAGAGTTACCACTTATCAATGAATATTTTTCTTCACAACAATACGCCAATATTTTTTATTCTTTTCTTATTCATTTCAAGTGGCTCTTACTTTTTTACAACAGTGCACCTTTCTCTTTATTTCAATATTTCCACTCAAAAGCCAAACCAATCAGCCCACATTTCAACTTTTACACAGTTCATAACAAATTCAAGTGCTCATGAGAGGTACAAGGTTCAAATAGATGGTCAATTCAAACAAATGGGTAAGGCTTGTAATGTGGTTGCCAAAGAAACATGATTACATGCTCAAAGGGGTTAACTAAGATACATAACAATTAGGTGGATAATAGGATATAAATGGCTCAACAACAAAAATGCCTATACCACTTCCAAGACTTAATAAAACTACTATTTCGCTTTGCAAACACACGGGGCTAGTTCTAGACATCAAATGCAATGCACAGAATAAAATAAAATCTCTCACACATATGGCACATAACTCACTACGGATTGGACTTATCAAGACACTCGAGTCAAAACAGTTAAGCAAAGTTAAGATCATACAATTTAAAGTACTTATACAAGAGTCAAAAGCTGAGCCTAAGTGTCACAATAAAAGCACTTAACTATTCTCAAGGCATAATAAAGTAAATAGACATTTCTTTCAATTCAAATCATAGCACAAGGTTTTCTACTCCTAACAAAATAAAACTAACTACACTTGATTTAAACAAAACCCTTAGAAAAGAACCGCGACACAAAGAAAAACCAAGTGGGAATTATTACACTACCTAACAGAAGAAAATCTTTTTTGTCTTTATCCTTCGACTTTAATCCCTCAAGAAACTTGTCGATGATATCCGTCGTCGGGAAAAATCAAAAAATTTTATGTTTTGTTTTTCAATTTCTCTATCTCTAACTACTAAACTAACTAAAACTAATATACATACATACATACAACATATCCCCCACCCCACACTTTAAGTTGTTGCATGTCCCCATGACACATCATTAAAAGAGTAAGGTAGAAGAAACTTTCCTGAATATCTAGTCGGGGTCTGAGTCAACATCGGGCTCCATTCCTCGTGCTCGAACTAGTGCACATATCCATGTAGACATCTTCTTCTCAGGATTTTTGGGGTACACCCCACACTTATTTCTCTCACTAGCTACAACCTTCTCTTTTGAGCCCTTCACTTTCAACTCAACACTTGCAGCTGGTTTTTCCTTTTGTGCCCCCTTTTCAACATCCATATTGAAAGTCACAATCTCCTCACCTACTCAAAGCATGAGTTTTTTTCTTGTATATTTAAGATAGCTCTTCATATTGCTAAGAATGGTCTTCCTAGGATGAGGGGGGCCTCCTTGTTCTCCTCCATCTTCACCACTATAAAATCTACAGGAAATACGAACTTATCCACCCGAACTAAGACATCTTCCACTATCCCCTCGAGTATTAGAGTTGTCTGGTCTGCCAGCTGCAAAGATATTGGTGTCGACCTTATCTCTCTGATCGCCTTTTTCAGTTTCCTATAAATAGAGGCATTGGGTTATTGAGGCACCAGAATCACATAAAGACTTATCAAAATTAATAGAGCCTAAAGATCAAGTTTGTGGGAGTTTATTTTGCAAAATCACGCTGCAATGATCTTTGATCTTGACCACTGAGATTCCTTCTATCTTCCTCTTCATTGTCATGATCGCCTTCAAGAATTTGGCATAAGTCGGCATTTGTGAGAGCACTTTTGTGAATGGTAAATTTACATGAACCTGTTTCAGCACATCCGAAAATCTCTCAAACTGCTTGTCCAACTTTTCTCTATATAGCGTTTGAGGGAAAGGTAAAGTAGGCATATGTTCGCCCTCATTATGTTCCTCCCTTCTCGAAGGTTCTCCCTTCTTCTTTTTCTCGGCTTTCGTCTGGCCCTTCTTCTTCTTATCAACTTTATTTTTCAGTTGCTCCCCACTTTCTTTTTCAGGTATCACATCTTTTTGGGTCGGGTGGGATCTTTCAACACTTGTCTACTTCTCAAGGTTACAACATTCACTATTTCTTTGAGATTTCTCTCAGTATCAGCAAGGAGCATTCCTGAAACCCTCTCAGATAATATTGTTACAATCTGTCCCACTTGCTTCTTTAAATTTTGAATTGCTGCCCATTGTACTTCAAATCTACCATCAATTTTAACAATGAAGGCCTTCATTAAATCTTCTAGACCAGGTTGATTGGGATATTGAGGTTGAAACTGCTGCCTCGGCTGATTCATAAACCAGGAGCACTTTGTCCTTGAGATCTGGGGTTGTTTTATTGCCATGCATTTGCAGTACCCCCAGGTGAACTCCATGAAAAACTGGGGTGCTTCTGACCCATTGCATTAAAGTTGTAATTTCCCATAACATTCACTTCCTCAGTTGAGGCTTGACACTCATGAGTAGGGTGTCCTCTTTGACATATATCACAAGTTGCATGAGGCTCACTATGTACTGTGGCTAAGGTCAGCATTCGTATTTCTTTAGCCATAACATCAAGCTTTACCTGCACAAATGTATTAGTATCAAATTGATGAACACCAGTTGATCTTCTTCTTTCAGCACTCTCAAAAGGCCACTGATTTGCATCTTGAGACAACTCATCAAGAATTGTTACTATCTCCTCTAGAGTCTTCTTCATTAATGGGCCTCCAGTTGCTCAATGTTCTACGTGAGACCGGGGTCAATACATCCCAAAAGTCCTGGAGTTGCATCCAGAGTTCAATTCCGCTATGTTGACACTTTCGAACTATCTCCGTAAACCTCTCCTAAGCTTCAAACATAGTTTCAGTCTCTTTCTGTCAGAAGTTATCGATTTCTCTTCTAAACTTGCCCGTCTTAGCTAATGAGAAATATTTATCAAGAAATATTTTTGTCATCTCATTCTATGTTCTAATTGATCCCATGGGCAAGCTTCGAAGCCATTGCTTTGTATAATCTTTGAGTGTGAAGGGGAATTACCTTAAGTGCACCGCATCTTGTGACACCCATTGTATTGAAAGGTGTTCATAATATCCTCGAAGTCCATTAGATGTGTATTTGGATCTTCATTCATCTTCCCTTTGAAGCCACAACATTTCTTAAGGGTTTGAAGCAACCCTTGCTGCAATTGGAGGTGGTCTCACACTTCATAATCCTTGGTTGTGGACCGGTCTAGCAAGATAGCCAAGTGAACTCCCTGGCCCGGGAGGTATATTTTCGAACTGGTCTGCAGCCAAGGGTTGATTTTGAGAAATTCTATGAGCCCTTTATTCTTCATACATAATATGTGCATCTCTAATAGCTGCTTCCTCAGCATCCCTTGCGGCTTTCTCTAGTTATTGGTCTGCCTCCCTTGTAGCCAAATCAACATTGTCATGACCGTCTCCATCCATAGTTTCTTTTGTTGAGGATTGCCTAACCTTCTCAAATGTCTCGATGAGATTTCTTTCCTTCCTGAGTTGTCGCAGTTAATGTTCTATCTTTGGTTTGTATGGTATCACTTCTTTCCTAGAAGCTCGAGTCATGCACCAATCTTAGCATGTAGCATGCGCACAGTCAAAGAACACCAACCGTAAAAAGGTAAAAATAAAATAAAATAAAAAGAAAAATTTCTGAATTAGCACTAAAAATTATTTCAAACACTATTGATTGCCAGTCCCCGGCAACGGCGCCAAAATTTGACGAATGCAAAACACCACTTAAATTATGCTCGCTAATCAAATATAGTATACTATAATATCGTATCCACAGAGATTGGGGTTAAATAATATTATCGTAGATTCTAGCTTGATTGCTATTCAAGATGATCATCAATTGAGATAGATATCAATGGGAGAAGATAGGGTTTGATAGGATAGGTTCAAGATAATTGTCTTAGATTTAACTCTAGTTAAATCACTTCTAATATTCAAGTGAGTTTCTCGAATTCAATTGATTATTAGTTCAATTGTTTAGTAGAAATTCCACTCTCGATTACGTTTCAACCTCACAAGATGAACCAATTTAAGCTCTGTGAAGATATGCAAGAATGCTTAGTAGATTGGTCTTTAGGAGAACCTCTCTCGGTTATCCTCCTAACTAGGTTTAATCAATGATTCAACTAGCCTCTTTCGATTACTAAGAAGAATTAATGAACTCAACCAACAATATAATGCAAAGATATCACAAGTTATGCCTCTCTCGATTACATGAAGTGAATATAGATGCAACAATTAAGTCATCTAATAACTTTAATACATAAAACTAGAGTTATAATCCAGAAACAAATATTAATACACCAAATCCATCAAACCCTAAAGGGAACTACTCCATAGACATGGAGTAATTCATCACAAATATAATTAAAAGATAGGAAAACATAACTTCAATCCAAACTCAGGTCTTGAGTGAGGAAGGAATGATGAAATCCTTGTGCTTTTGCTCCTCCAACTCTTCCTTAACCTCCTTATGTTGATTATGTGTCAAAAGTTCAGAAAATAACGTTTTCAATGTATATATACCAAGTAGGGTCGGCCTAGACGAAATCACCTTCTCCTACATTGGCTCTGTAAAATTTACACTAGGGCGAAGTGCCATGTGGGGTACTAGTGGGGAAATCCAGAGAGCCCAACTTCTGTTAGGCACCCAAAAATACAATGATGCATCGTACTATATGTTGCATTAGTGCAAATTTCTCAGAATACATATTAAATCTTGCTTTTTGATGTCCAGGCTTGGTCCTCGATCCCCGAACATGACTCCGGCTTAATCCCTTGGGCTATTAGTTAGACTTCAAAGATCCAAATAGCTCGAATTAGTTCCATGACATCTACATCACTCATACCATGCATAAACCACACAATAAGTACAAAATACTAGAGATTAAAGCTCAAACACAATAAAAGTACAGTGAATTAGAGTGCAATAAGCGTCTAAAACACGAGATTATAGCCTACCATCAATAACTCTTAGACCTCAACTTCTAGACATGTCGTGCTAGAATGGCCATTGGCTGCTCCTTGTATGTCAAGTCCTTGTCCAATTAGACTGAGCTGAAATCTAATACACGAGACAGATCGCCATGATACTTCCGGAGCATGGAGACATGGAACACCAAGTGAACTTCCGATAAGCTAGGTGGCAATGCAAGCTTGTAGGCCACCTCACCAACTCTCTCAAGGATCTCCAAGCGTCCGATATACCTAGGGCTCAACTTGCCCTTCTTCCCGAACCTCATCACACCCTTCATGGGTGAAATCCGGAGCAAAACCCTCTCTCCAACCATGAATGCAACATCACGAACTCTCCAATCGGCATAACTCTTCTTCCTAGATTGCGATGTATGAAGTCGATCCTAACTCATCTTGACCTTTTCCAAGGCATCCTAAACCAAATCGGTACCCAACAACCGAGCCTCTCCCGGCTCAAACCAACCAACTGGAGATCTCCCATATAAGGCCTCATAAAGAGCCATCTGAATGCTCTATTGGTAGCTGTTGTTGTAGGCAAACTCCACAAATGGCAAGAACGGATCCCAGAACCTCCGAAATGCATAACATAGGTGCGAAGCATATTCTCCAATATCTGAATGGTGCGCTCGGACTGTCTGTCTGTCTTAGAGTGAAATATTGTACTCAACTCAACTCTACTCGTGTTTCTAACTCACGTTGTATGACCCTCTAGAAATATGATGTGAACTGTGTGACCCGATCAGAAATAATGGACACTGACACATCATGAAGACGAACAATCTCGCATATATAGATCTCAGCTAACCGCTATGAAGAATAAGTAGATGCCACCAGAATGAAATGCGCCGACTTGGTCAACCTATCCACAATGATCTATACTGCGTCAAATTGCCTCAATGTGTGTGGGAGTCCAACAACGAAATCCATGGTAATACGCTCCCACTTCCACTCGGGAATCTCAAGTCCATGAAACAAACCGCCGGATGTTTTATGCTCGTACTTCACCTGCTGGCAATTCAAACACCGAGCCACAAACGCAACTATATCTTTCTTCATTCTTCTCCCCCGATAATGCTGCCTCAAATCTTGATACATCTTGACGGCACCCAGATGAATGTAATACAACGAGCGGTGGGCCTTCTAAAGAATCAACTCACAAAGCCCATCCATATTGGTCACACAAATCCGACCCTGCATCCGCAACACCACATCATCTAGAATAGGAACCTACTTGGCATCATCGTGCTACACTGTGTCCTTAAGGACAATCAAATGGGGGCTTCATACTGACGCTCTCGGATGCGCTCATACAAAGAATACCGCGCAACCATGCAAGCTAGAACCCGACTAGGCTCCAAAATATCTAACCTCACGAGCTGATTGGCCAAGGCGTGAAAATGTGATGCTAGCGGTCTCTCACCAACTAGAATATATGCAAGGCTACCCATACTCACAGCCTTTCTACCCAAGGCATCAGCCACCTTATTATCCTTCCTGGGAAGATACAAAATAGCAATATCATAGTCCTTTAATAACTCTAACTACCTCTGTTGCCTCAAGTTGAAATCCTTTTGCTTAAACAAATACTGTAGACTTTGATGATCTGTGAATACCTCACACGACACACCGTAAAGGTAATGCCTCCAAATCTTCAATGCATGAACAATGGCTGTGAAGTCTACATTATGAACAGGCACTACTAAAAAAATAGAATTAGCTACGAACTTCGTCGCTAAATCACTCGTAGCTAGCATAATTTCTTGATAATATATCGCTAATCCGTCACTAAATGAAATTAGCGACGTATTTTTCTATTTAGCTACAAAATTTGTCTGTCGCTAAAACCTAATTTTTTAGAAGTGAGGGTAATGTTTCTAATGAACCTTCAATTGCCGCGACGCATATACAATCACCTACCATCCGACATCAATACTGCACCAAGCCCAATGCGTGATGCATCACAATACACTGTGTAGGATCCTGAGCCTTTGGGCAACACCAACACTGGGGCTGTAGTCAAAGCAGTATTGAGCTTTTGAAAGCTCAACTCACACTCATCGGACCACCTGAATAGGGCACCCTTCTGGATTAATCTAGTCAATGGGGCTGCTATGGATAAATACCCCTCCACGAACCGGTGATAATAACCCACACCAAACCCAAGAAGCTCTGAATCTTTGTAGTTGAAGTAGGTCTAGGCCAGTTTGGAACTACCTCAATCTTCTTCGGATCCACTTTAATGCCATCGACCGATAAAACATGCCCCCAAAAGGCAACCGAATACAACCAAAATTCAAACTTTGAAAACTTGGCATATAACTGACTATATCTTAGAGTCTGAAGTACAACCCGATGATGCCACTCATGCTCCTCTCGACTGCGGAGTAGATCAAAATATCATCAATGAAGCCGATCACAAAAGAATCCAAATAGGGCTTAAATACCCAATTCCTCAAATCCATAAATGGTGTTGGAGAATTTTCCAAACCAAATGACATCACTAAGAACTCATAATGCCCATACCGAGTCTAAAAAGTTATCTTAGGGATATCCGATGCCCTAATCTTCAACTGATACTAGTCAGATCTCAAATCAATCTTCAGAAACACTTTGGCACCCTGAAGCTGATCAAATAAGTCATCAATCCTCGACAACGAATACTTGTTCTTGATAGTGACTTTGTTCAACTATCAATAATCTATACACATCCTTATCGTACTATCTTTATTCTTTAAGAACAACACCGGTACACCCCAGGGCGAGTCACTAGGTCTAATGAATCCCTTATCTAGCAAATCCTACAACTGACATGGCTGCCCTTCAACTATTTCACACCAATAATTGGAAAAAATGAGAGTTAAGGGAGAAATCAACATACCTTGAGGATGGCAAGTGAATAATGCCATGAGATTGAAGCAAGAGCAGGATTGGAGATGATTTTTGGGGTTAGGAAAGTAGGAGGGTACGTTCTTGTGCTTTTTCAAATGTTGGACTAACCCTTTTATTTTTAATTTCCAGTGTTTTTAATCTTTGGAAACTTACCTAAGCTATACGATCGTGTTTGTTACTCCGCGTTCGCAGAGAACAAAAACTTCCCATACTTTCGCGATCGTGTTCTTTTATCTGCGATCGCGTAGAGGTAGGAAACAGTTTATTTTGTGTGAACGTATAAATCCCTATGTGATCGCGAAGCTCTACAGATTTCTATAGTTTTCCTCAGCTACTGGTTTTTGGCTTCCCGGGCACCCGGGCCTACTCAAATCAACTCCAAAAATTCTAAAACTTAACATATTAGTCAGAAACAATATGCTAAGATATTGTAAAAAAGAAATTCTCAAAAATGATTAAAACATTGAAAACGATGGGTTGTCTCCCATCAAGTGCCGCATTTAACGTCGTGGCATGACGCAAATCAACTTTACAACTTTTCCCGCCACTTGGAAGATATGAATTGGGCACCTATATTGGAATCAAGTTTGTGACCACGAGCGACGGGGGGTGGTAAGTACATGATCAAGCCAAACTTTAATTTCTTCATTTTATATTTCTTGGCTTTCATATGAGGAATGTCATTTTGCCTTCTTGAAATTTCAAATTATAAAATGTATAGCCTTTTCCTTTCCACTTTGAAATCCCTCAGTAATCCGTGTAGTTCATTTCCAATATCACCACATAACTCCAATGTTGAGAAATTCTTGGAATGTGACATCAAGCCTCTAAATTTCACTTCTTTCCGAATTTTGACATCATCTTGGTCCCCCGAACTTGAGTCAAATTCAACCATCTTCTCAATTACACCGGTTGACTCTAATTCTATAATTTTTTTGGCATCACCAACAAGCATAGAGTCGGTTGGAGGATGTTCAATTTATGATTTCTCGAAATAAAGCTCACTTTCTTCCTCGAAATTTGACTATTATTGACCTCTTTCCACACTCCTTAATTGGTGGGCATAGTGAGCCTCAACTAATATTTTCATTTGATCTTCCAAAGTAAGGATATTCTCATAATTTTGAGTCAAAAATTGTTTCAAGTCCTCGAGTGCCAAGTTATGCTTCTCCTCATTTTCAAGAATGACCTCCAATATGAGCATCATCCTCTCATTTTGAGCATTTGCGAGTTCTTCTTGGTTTTGATCAAGTGCCAAAGAAGGATTTTTGGCTTCAACCTCTAAGGATGGTTCTTGGCTATCAATCACTCCCGAGGCTTTTTGAACCTCTAAAGCTCCAAGCATTTCTCCCATTTGTACGTTCAACCTTTCAAGCGCCAAATCATTTTGGAGACTATTCTCCAAAATCTCCTCCAAGGCATTTTGTTCTTTGTTTCCTCCTTCAAGTAGGCATTCCAACATGAGGTTGAACTCTTCATTTTGGCCATGCTCAATTTCTTCCACTTCCATATACCTATACTTGTTATCACAAAAACTAGAATCATCATAGCGGGGGTTTGGGGAAGGGGAGGACAAATAAGCACAATTATCCCAATGGCCATTTTGACTACCACACTTATCACAAATACTCCACTAATGGGTTTGAGATTGTGCGCACAATCTGCCTCCGGGAGAATTTAAACAATCTTTCCATGAGTGTGGTCCTCCACAATAAGGATAAGGGTCATCAAAGAATGAACAACTACCATCCGGCCAATTTTCATTATATGATGCCCATTTTAAAAGATTATGAAAATAAACAAGAAAAAATAACAAAGATAAGAAAATAATTACACAAATATTCACAAGTTTGGAGCACGTACGCTTATTTCTCAAACAACCTAAATACACCAAATTGTTCCCCGGCAATGTCTCCAATTTCGATGACATCCAAATCTACTACTAAAAAGTAAATGAACACAGTCGCATGCAATATAATTTACCCAATTATGAGTCGGGGTCGAATCCCACAGAGAACAATATGTAGGCGATTAGGCGTGTAAGAGAATTATCACTTATTATGCTAAGCCAAATACTTAAAAACGTTTTGAGAAAATATTTATAACTAATTATGAAAATGTAAACTAACCTAAAAAGCAAATAAAATGATCAATGGCTAAAAGTATGGATGCACTGGGAATTAAACTCAAGTAACGATCCAATGTATTCCACGATTTTATAAATATAAGCGAGTTTATTATTAATTAGCCTCGGGTAATAATTTTATATTAGCTTCTTCCGAAAACTAACAAGACATCCTAATTGAATTATCCCTAAAACAATTAAGAGATTAAGCTCACCCGAATATGGATACAAGTAGTTCAATCATATCCCTAGGTAGAATCTATAAAGTGAGGGTTAACGCGTCAAGTCCTTGTTAATTAATCTTTCCCGACCCCGACTTATTTTTTCCAAACTTAACTCAAAGTGAATAGGCGAGTCCTAGGGTTAGCTAATCCCTTTGGAAACATTAAAGAACAAGAATAATTAAAGAAACAATAACTCACTTCATAATAAATAAAAAACGTTCAAATCATAAGAACAACAAGATATTTAATCCACATTTTAAATATGAATATTGACATAAATAAGATTTAAGTGCTGGAAAAAATACTACACACTTACATATTCAATACAAAGCAAGGAAATGAAAAAATGAACATAAATGGGCAAGAAATTCTCAACCAAAAACTCCAAATCTTCAAGACCCAAGTGTGTGTGCAAGAACTCCTAGCTCCAAAATTGCCAAAAATCTGCCCAAGATATGCAGAGACTGACAAAAGTTGTCAAAGCTGCCAATGATATGTTTTCAATAAGCTAGGTTGTGTATTAAATGGTTTGGAGTCAAAAACGTGATATTCCAAAACTGCCCAAATTATGTTTTATGCGAACGAATAAAGATAACCGCGATTGCGACGAGTAACGTCTGCAAAGCTATGCGATCGCGTGGAGACAGACGTGTTCATGTAGAAGGTTTGACCACTGCTGACCAATTTTACTTCTTTACGACCGCATGACTTCAACCGCGTTCTCATGGCTTCTTTCTCCTGGGCTTATGCGATCGCATAGCTTCTTTTTCCTGGACTTCTGGGATCGCATAGAGCAATATGCCAAATCATATGATACTTGAAATATGCCAATAATCATCAATAAATGCCTTAATTTCTCAACAAAATCATGCAAATGTCTAAATATCAAGAAGAGGTAGGTTGGTAAAATACCAACTTATCAGTACTATACGGATGTGCATTGACTATTCGCAGTTGAAAAAAGTTACAATCAAGATCAATTATTCTTTGCCGCACATTGATAATTTATTTAACCAGCTTCAGGTAGACAATGGTGTTCTCTAAGATTGATTTGAGGTCTGAGTATCATCAGTGGAAGATTCAGGACTCGAATATTCTAAAGACAATATTCAGGACTCGTTATGGTCACTATAAGTTCCTTGTAATCTCTTTTAGGCTGACCAATGCCCTAGAAACATTCATGCATATGATGAACAGTGCATTTCAGCCATATCTCAACACATTTGTCATAGTATTCATTGATAATATCTTGGTGTACTCACGTAGCCAGGAGGAGTATGCACATCATTTGAGGATTGTACTACAAAGGTTGAGGGAGGAGAAGCTTTATGCCAAGTTCTCCACGTGAGTGTTTTGGCTCAGTTCAGTGGCGTTCTTAGTGCACGTGGTGTCCAGTGAGTGGATTAAGGTGGACACAGAGAAGATAGAGGTGGTTTAGAGTTGGCCCAGATCGTCTTCAGCTACTCAGATTAAGAGCTTTCTCGACTTGGCCGAATATTATCATCGCTTCGTGGAGGGTTTCTCGACTATTATAGCGCCTTTGGATAAATTAACCCATAAGGGTTCTCTATTCAGGTGGTCGGATGAGTGTGAGGATAGCTTTCATAAGCTCAAGACTGCCTTGACTACAACTCCAGTTCTAGTTTTGCCTTTATCTTCTAGCTCTTATACAGTGTATTGTGATGCTTCTCAGATTTGTATTGGGTGTGTCTTGATGCAGGAGGGTAGACTGATTGCTTATGCTTCACATCAGTTGAAGCCCCATGAGAATAACTACCCAGTTCGTGATGTGTAGTTGGCAGCCATCGTTCATGCATTGAAAATATGGAGGCATTATTTATACGGTGTGTCTTGTGAGGTATTTATAGATCATCGAAGTCTCTAGCACTTGTTCAAACAAAAGGATCTCAACTTGAGGTAGCAGAGATTGTTGGAGCTGCTAAAGGACTATGATATTACCATTCTGTATCATCCCGGGAAGGCCAATGTGGTGGCCGATGCCTTGAGTAGAAAGGCGGTGAGTATGGGTAGCCTTGCATTTATTCCTATTGGTGAGAGACCGCTTGAAATTGATATTCAGGCCTTGGCTGACCAGTTCATTAGATTAGATGTTTCGGATCCCAGCCGGGTTCTAGTTTGTGTGGTTTCTTGGTCTTCCTTATTTGATCGCATGAGAGAGCGCCAATATGATGATTCCCATTTGCTTGTCCTTAAGGACACGATTCAGCACTGGATTGCCAAGGATTTTACTATTGGGGATGATGGGGGTGTTGAGGATGCAAGGTCAGATTTGTGTGCCTAATGTTGATGGGCTACGTGAGTTGATTTTTTAGGAGGCCCATAGTTCATGGTATTCCATTCATCCCGGTGCCGCGAATATGTATCAGGATATGAGGTAGCACTATTGGTGGAGGAGGATGAAGAAGGATATAGTGGGGTTTTTAGCTCGGTGTCTAAATTGTTAGCAAGTGAAGTACGAGCATCAGAGACCGGGCAGATTACTTCATAGGCTTGAGATTCCGGAGTGTAAATGGGAGCGTATCACCATGGATTTTGTAGTTGGGCTCCCATTGACTTTGAGGAAGTTTGATGCTTTATGGGTGATTGTGTATCGGCTGACTATGTCCGCGCATTTGATTCCAGTTGGGACTACTTATTCTTAAGAGCGGTTGGCTGAGATTTACATCCGCGAGATTGTTCGCCTTCACGGCGTGCCAGTGTCTATCATTTCAGATCGGGGCACACAGTTTACATCACGGTTTTGAGAGAGGTGCAGCGAGAGTTGGGCACACAAATTGAGTTGAGTACAACATTTCACCCTCAGACAGACAGACAATCCGAGCGCACTACTCAGATATTAGAGAATATGTTATGCGCTTGTGTCATTAATTTTGGTGGTTCATGAGATCAGTTTATGCCGCTCGCAGAGTTTGCCTACAACAACAGCTACCAATCGAGTATTCAGATGGCTGCGTATGAGGCTTTGTATGGGAGAAGGTGTCGGTCTTCAATGGGATGGTTTGAGCCGGGTGAGGCTAGGCTATTGGGTACTGACTTAGTTCAAGATGCTTGGACAAGGTTAAGTTGATTCAGGATCGGTTTCGCCTGGCGCAGTCAAGACATAAGAGTTATCCCTATCGGAAGGTTCGTGATGTTGCCTACATGGTAGGGGAGACAGTACTGCTCAAGGTTTCACCCTTAAAGGGTGTTATGAGGTTCGGGAGGAGGGAAAGTTGAACCCTCAATATTTTGGGCCTTTTGAGGTGCTTTAGAGGATTGGGGAAGTGTCTTACAAGCTTGCCTTGCCGCCTAGTCTGTCGAGTGTTTATCTAGAGTTTCATATTTCTATGCTCCGAAAGTATGTCGGTGATCTGTCTCACATTTTGGACTTCAGCACGGTTCAGTTAGATGGTGATTTGACTTATGATATGGAGCCGGTGGCCATTTCGGATCGGTAGGTTCGAATGTTGAGGTCAAAGAACATAACTTTAGTGTAGGTACGGTGGATAGGTCAGCTAGTTGAGTAGGCTACTTGGGAAACCGAGCAGGAGATGCGGAGAAGATATCCACGCCTATTTGAGACTCCAGGTATGTTTCTAGACCCGTTCGAGGATGAATGTTTGTTTAATAGGGGGATGATGTAACAACCCGACTGGTCGTTTTGGGTGTTGTAGCACCGTTCCCCCATTTACTGCTTATTTTATGCTCAATTGTCATTATGTTACTTGCCGGGGTAGTTGGTTCGGTTTTGGAGTTGTTTCAGAATGAGTTGAGACACTTAGTCTCAAGGTTGGAAGCTTAAGTTGAAAAGGTTGATTAGACATTGACTTATGTGTAAACGACTCCAAAATGGAGTTTTGACAGATTTGATAGCTTTGTAGGGTGAATTTGGACTTAGGGGTGAGTCCGGATAGTGATTTGGAGGTCCGTAGTTGATTTAGGCTTGAAATGGTAAAAGTTGGAAGATTAGAAGTTTTGGAAATTGAGAAGTTTGTCCGAGAGTTGACTTTGTGGTTACCGGGCTCAGAATTTGGTTCTAGGAGTTGGAGTAGGTCCGTTGTGTCATTTGTGACTTGTGTGCAAAATATGAGGTCAATCGGACTTGATTTGATATGTTTCGGTATCAAATGTAGAAGTTGGAAGTTCATGAGTTCATTAAGCTTGAATTGACGCACGATTCATGGTTTTAGCATTGTTTGGGGTGATTTGTTTCTTTGAGCGAGTTCGTATGATATTTTAGGACATGTTGGTATGTTTGGTTGAGGTCCCTGGGGACTCGGGTGGATTTCATATTGTTAACAGAGTGAAATTGGGACTTGGAAGACTGTTGTAGGTTGCTAGTGTACAAGTCTGGTTTTCTTCTATGCAATCACGTGGAGAGGTCCGCGATCGGGAAGGCTTATTTTGGGCAGCTGGAGTTTTACACTATGCATTCGCGAGTTGAGGGCTTCGATCGCATAGGTTAGTGAAGAAGTGAATTGCGAACGCGTGGGCTAGGCCGCGTTCGCAAAGAGGAAATGAGGGGGAGCTGAGTTCACGTGTTTGTTCTTCGCAATCGCGTGAAGAGAGACGCGATCGCGTAGGTATGATGAGGCAGTGCTTCGCATTCGCGTGGGCCTTTAGGCGATCGCGTATCGTTAATTCTTGGGCATATGAGTTTGTGCTTCGCAATCGCGATTAAGGGATATATGGGCAGAATTTAAAGTCTCAAAAACGAGGATTTGAGTTTATTTCATAATTTGATTTTGGGAGCTCGGTTAGAGGCGATTCGTTGAGAGATTTTCAAGTGAGTGATTGGGGTATGTGATTCTTACTTAGTTTCGGTTAAATTCCATGATTATATATTTGATTTCATCCTTTAATTAGTGATTTGGGTTGAAAATTTGGGGGGAGTGGAGAAAACTTCTTAGATGGAATTTTGGGGATTTGAGCGAGAGTTTGGTATCGAATTTGAGTAATTTTGGTATGGTTGGACTCGTGGTTGAATGGGTGTTTGGATTTTGTAACTTTTATCAGATTTCGAGACGTGGAACTATGGGTTGACTTTTTAGTTGACTTTTGTACTTTTGATTAAGAACTTAGCCTTTTTATATGAAATTGATTCCTATAGCTTGAGTTGATTGTATCGAACTGTTTGTGGCTAGATTCGAGGTATTTAGAGACTGATTCGTGAGGTAAGTGCTTATTGGAGTAGAGATTTATACGGTTTGATAGTGATACTGCTAAACATGGTTCTGAGGGTATGAAACCTCGAATTATGTGTTGTGTGATTAGTGTTGAGGTGACACACTTGCTAGGTGACAGGCGTATGGGCGTGCACCGTAGAAATTGTGACTTGGTCAATTCCATGGAACGGTATAGTTGAATAATCTTATCGTTATCTGTATATTCTCCATGTGTTAGAGAAATTGAGCGACAAGTCATGTTAGAAATCATGCTTAGGCTACATGCTGGTACTGTCAGGACCCACAAAGGTCGTGTTGCATGTTGAATTATTTACTTAAATTGCAATTATGTACTCAGTCATAGCTACTATTTTCATATCATATCTCAGTCTCTGTTTCTATTTATTGATACATCATATCATCATTGTTTTGGCTGATTATTATGACTTTTGTGAGACCGAGAGACTGTAGAGATTGATGAATGAGCGAGGGCGAGGGCCTGATTATGAGGATATTTATGGGATCAGGCTGCAATCCACAATATGTTTTATTGATTCATGTTATGGTTGTCTTATTATAGCGCTTGTGCTGGATTTACCCCTCCGGAGTCTGCACACCCACAGTGAGCGTAGGCACCTACTGAACGCGAGTGCCGAGCGATTGAGAGGATTGAGTGGAGGTGAGGAATTAGTGATTGTGAGGATGGAGTGAATGGGATACCTGAGTGATTGATACTCAGAGAGTATGCATATAATTTCATCACTGTTTTGTATTACAGTTGGCATACATAACTGACATGTAGACATCAAGATGTATCATTTTTCATTTTAATTGACTTGACATATCTTACCTGTTTGAGCTTAAACTGTTAAACTTGGAAGCATGCCTATATTTCTGGATTGTAATTTTGTAATTGAACTATACTTGTGAAGCTCGTCACTGTTTTCAGCCCAATAGTTAGAATTGTTACTTATTGAGTTAGTTGTACTCACGCTACACCCTGCACTTTGTGTGCAGATTCAGGTATTTTTGGACATGGTGGTTGCTGGTTTTCAGTCATTTGGAGATTATCGAGGTAGCTACCGTGGCATTCGCAGACCTTGATTCTCCTCCCCTATCCCTCAGTTTTACTTATTCAGTTTCATTTTTTCTTAGATAATGTATCAAACTTTGTATTTGTATAGATGGTCATGTACTCAGTGACACCCTGGTTTTGGGAAACTTGTGTATCAAGTTGTGACGATTTTATTTAGTTTTTATGAAATATTTCACTCATTTAAACCTATTTTTGTATATTCTGAATCTGAAAGTGTTGGTATGTATGGGTTGTCGTCTTGCCTAGTATCATGATAGGTGTCATCGCGACGGGTGGCGATATGGGTCGTGACAAGTTGGTATTAGAGCCTAGGTTACATAGGTCTCACGAGTCATGAGCAGGTTTAGTAGAGTCTTGCGGATCAGTACGGAGACGTCTGTACTTATCTTCGAGAGGCTGTCAAACCCTTAGGAAACTTCACTTTCTTGCATTCTTGTCGTGTGAATATGTTGATCCCTGGAACTAAACTTTTATTATTCTATTATCTTACAAATGGTGAGGACACATGCTATCGGACCGGACGAACAGCCACCTGTACCATCGGCTAGGGCCAAGAGAGGCTGGGGCCGCAGTATGGGCCAAGGTGCAGCTTGTACAACAGCTAGAGCAACACTTGTAGATCCATCAGTTGCTCTAACTCAGGAGCAGGTTTCAGATGTGTTTGAGCCAGTGAGGCCAACTTAGACACCAGCTCTACCCATTGTGATTCCAGGCCTTCAGGAGGATTTGGCTCAGATATTGACTGTGTGCACTAGCCTTGCTCATGCGGTTTCTATTCGGACCGCGCCAGCCACTTATCAGGTCGGAGGAGGTACTCAGACTCCCATCGCCCGTACTCCTAAGCTGGTGATGAAAGGACTTCATACATTGGGGATACTACCAGCCCAACTGGTTGTAATTGCTTAGGCCCAGGTGGGTTCCATTATGACTGATGAGGAGCAGAAAAGGCTGGAGAGATTTGGGAGGCTCAGGACTCCATCATTCAGTGGGCTGAGTTAGAGGATGCTCAGGACTTCTTAGATAGGTTCCAGCGGATTCTTCGCACGGCGGGTATTCTGAAGACTAGTGGAGTCTCCTTTACTACTTTTCGGCTATCAGGGCCTGCCTTCAGATAGTGGGAGGCCTATGAGAGGAGCATGCCAGTCGGTGCTACTACTTTCATAGCATGAGTTCTCCGTTCTCTTCATGGAGAAGTTTGTCCAACAGACCCGCAGGGATGAACTACGCAGGCAGTTCGCGCAGCTACGTCAAGAGGGCATGTCTGTGACCCAGTATGAGATGAGATTTTCAAAGTTGGCTCGTCATGCATTTTGGTTGGTTCCCACTAAGAGTGAGAAGAATAGGAGGTTCATTGATGGCCTCACCTATCAGTTGAGTTTTATCATGACTCGGGAGAGTGTATCAGGTGCTAGGTTCGACGAGGTGGTTGATATTGCTCGGCGGCTAGAGATGGTTCATAGTTAGGATCATGAGGAGACAGAGGCCAAGAGGACTTGTGGTTCGGGTGTTTTCAGCGGTGTTCCCTCTGAGGATCTGTTCTACCACAGCAAGGGTGGTCCTTATAGAACCACTCAGATGGCACATCTAGTTTATCATGGTGCATCATCTAGACATGGTTCGTACAGTGCACGTTCGAGTCAATCATCTCGTGCACCTTCAGTTTAGGTTTCATCTATGCCAGGTCCTTCTAGCAGTTATTCTGGTACTCGGGGCCCGATTCAGTCACCACCAGCACCATCGGGGAGTTGCTTTGACTGCGGGGAGTTTGGACATATGTGGTGACAATGTCCCTATCGCTCAGGAGGTCCAGTTTAGCAAAGGAGTCAGGCTGGGACTTCCGCACTAGTTACTTCACTACCCTCCCAGGTAGCTCGGGGTGGGCCCCAGGCAGCTAGAAGTCGCCCTAGAGTGGGAGGCCGATCAGGTGGTGGTCAGGCCCGATCCTATGCAATTCTTACCATGCCAAATGTTGTTTCTTCAGATGCAGTGATCACAAGTATTGTCTTAGTGTAAATATGCTTCCACATTATTTGACCCTGGTTCTACTTATTCCTATGTATCATCCTATTTTACTCGTTATTTGGATATGCCACGTCAGTCCTTAGTTTCATTTAATCATGTATCTATGCCGGTGGACGATATTATTATTGTGGACCGTGTATATCGATCGTGTATAGTGACTATTGGGGGATTGGAGACTCGAGTTGATCTCTTATTGCTTAGTATGTTTGATTTCGACATGATCTTGGGTATGGATTGGTTGTCTCCATGTCATATTATTCTGGATTGTCACGCTAAGACCGTGATTGTAACAACCCAATCGGTCGTTTTGCCTTCTAGAACCCCGTTCCCCTAAATAAAAATCCTCGTATGTGCTTTTACTATTTTATGACTTGTGGGGATGGTTAGTTCAGAAATTTGGATGGTTCGGGTTGAAATCGGAACACTTGGTTCCTTAGTTGGCATTAAAAAGGGTTAAGTTTGACTTCGGTCAACGTTTTGAATAAATGACATCGGAATCGGGATTTGAAGGTTTCAATAGGTTTGTATGATGATATTGGACTTGGACGTATGTTTGGATCGGGTTTTGCACAACCCGGGAGCGTTTCAGCGCTTAATAGTGAAAGTTGACTATTTGAAGGTTTTAAAGTTATTTAAGTTTGGTTTGGAGTAGGTTTTGGAGTAATTGAGATCCCTTCAGAATTACGGGCCATAGAATAGTTCCATGTGGTGATTTAAGACTTTCACGAAAAATTTAGTATCATTCCAAGTAGTTTAAGTCCTTTCGGTGCGTTCGGAGTAAGTTTGAAGAACTTGAAAAAATCCAAATTAAATAAATTTGGTTTGGGGTACGATTCTTAGTTTTGATGTTGTTTTATGCGTTCCAAGGGTTTGAGTGAGTCCGTTTTATGATTTTCAAACTTGTTAGTACGTTCGGACGGGGACTCGGATGCCATTCGAACGATGCATGGATTGAGTTAAGACTCAAAAAGGGCTACTGGTGCACCAGTTCTGGTGTGTCCATAACTATGAGCCTTGAGCCGTAGGTGTGAGCCCGTAGATGCGACTATTTGGCCGTAGAAGTGGCTTGGAGCCTTGGCCAATGGACCACAGAAGCGGCGTGGTGCACGCAGAAGTGACCACGCTTCTGCGATGAGGAGCCGCAGAAGCGAGACCACAAAAGTGGACAAACGTCCGCAGATGTGGCCACCACTGCCCTTGTGCATCTTCGCAGAAGCGGTCATGGCGCCGCAGAAGCAGAATCGCAAATGCGGAAATCGCAGAAGCCAGAACCTTCATTTAAGTCGTGGTTTGACTATTTTGACTCATTTTCTTCATTTTTGGGGCGATTTTGGAGATTGTGAGAGGGGTGTTCACCTAGCAACTTGGAGGTAAGTTAATTCTACCTATTGTGAGTTAAATACATAGATTATGGGTAGATTATAATATGTAAATTGTGGAAATCAAGGGTTTGGATGAAAAACCTAACTTTTTATAAAAATGAGATTTTAACCACTAAAATGGTTATGGAATGGGATGAAAATTGTATACTTAAGTTCTTAAGCTTATGTAAGGACCCGTAAAAATTTAAACCAAAAAATAACTCGGGGTTTCGTGGTGCCAATATAGATTCCTGCGTTATTTCGTGGTGCCAAGCTCGCCGCGGTTTGGACTTTTTGGATTGAACAGTACCCTACGGACTTAGAGGAAAATGTTTCGCAGAAGAACGCATTTCTGTGGCCCATTATGCGGCCGCATAATGTCCGCAGTGTGAAGCAGTACGTTGGCCAAATTGAGGTCAGCTTTGCGGTCGATTATGCGACCGCATAATCACTCTGCAAACCGTATATCGGTCGCATAATCCCTCTTGGGTTTTTGTGGAGGGAGTTCTGCGGTGCATTATGCGAACGCAGAACAAGTATGTGGACCACATACTGGTCTCATACCTAGGCCGAAAGTTAGGGCCCCTGAGGGCCATTTCTGCGGTCACTTTGCGGACCGCATAACCATTATGCGGTCGCATATGCGACCACAGACCTTTGTCGGGGCACCCATTTTCTTAATTTAAAACCCGACCCCCATTCCGTTAAAACACCTCTTTAGTCTATTTTGAAGCTCATTTCTAATATTTCTAGAGTGAGAGAGAGGGTTCTAGAGGGAGGGCCTAACTTTTCATCAAATTGATCTTCAACCATCACTCAAAGCTTGGAAATATTCAAGTAGAGCACCAAATTCTTCATCCAAAAAGGTAAGACTTCATCACCCCAGCTCTTAATTTCAAACATAGCTATAATGGGGTATTAGTGTGATACTTCATGGCTATGAGGGTGGTTCATCTTGCTTGCATATGATAAAGAGTGTGCGAAAAATAAAAAGTGAACTAGAACCATGAACGCTTTCCTAATTTTGGGTTCAATTTGTATATTGCAAAAATAGATTGAGGTTGCTAAGGGTTCCGGATAATTGTAGAGTCTAAAGAAGCACAATTGAGGTATGTATGGCTAACTCTTTTCTTCCTAGAATCAAACTCCTGGTGTTCGAATAATTGGTGTAAGTTCCGACTTGATCTTACTAGAATTGTTTGCCTTAGTGTGTTGGGTTGAAAGATTCATGTTCCCTAATTGTTTTAGATGTTTACCATGTCATCATGCTATTTGAGAATGTAACTATGATTTTCCAAGCTCCTACCCTTATGTGTGCAATGCCTTATGTGATGGTACTTATCGACATGAATGATGACGTTATTTGAGCGAATAAAAAGGGAAAGACTCGAATTGTAAAATGTTCCCAAGTGCCAAGAACTACTTAATAAATGAAGTTGTTTGTGCCATGTAACGAAAGATGGGAAAGAAATGTGAATTGAGTAAACAATTGAAGGAGGTTATGTCTCAAGTGAGATGGCTTAGCCGATCGGGCCGAGATCGAACGCCATGCTGTACACATGGTGGCATTTGCGGCGGAATTATTGATTTACATTGTGGATATGGATATGTCTCATTTGAGATGGCTTAGCCGGTCGGGTAAAAACACGGTGGCATTGTGAGTTGTGGCTTTGGCACTAAAGATTATTAACCTAAAAAGATGGAAAGATTGAATGGAAAACTATACGATCTTTACTTGGTGTTTTCTTTGTATTTCTGTGAAGTACTTATTGATTATTATGATTGCCTCCTCTTTGTTTCACTGTTCATTCTACTAAGATTGGTGTTTGCCTTACATACTAGTACTATTCGACAGTACTAACGTTCCTTTTGCCGGGGGCGCTACATCTTTGAATAGATGTAGGTGGTTCCATCGCAGATAGTGTCGATCGCAGATAGTGGTGCTCTCATTCTCTCCTCACAGCAGTCTTGGTGAGCCCCATTTCTCCCAGGGGTCATGTAGTCCTTCTTTTGTATAAGTTTTCATATCTTGAGGTATAGTCGGGGCCTTGTTGCCGGCATTGTCATGTTGCTCATTTGTATCCTTAGAGGCTCCGTAGACATTTATGTGGGTCATGTATGTATGTATGTTGGGGTGGTCGTTGGATCGAGTTGTATTTTGCAAACTCAACTATGGCATAATGTTTATAAGGAAAAATGAGCTAGCAACGTTTATAAATTTATATAACCGATCTCTCCCATGTTTTACAAATGGTGATGCGATCCCTTTTTCGATTATGAATGAGTCAGGTAGGAAAGGTTTAATGCTTGCTCGACTGGGTCCACTCGGTTGAGCGCCGGTCGCGTTCCTCGAGGATTGGGGCGTGACAGCTTATGGGTGACAATTTTCTCCAAATATTTTCGGAATCCGAGCACGTGGGATCGGAGAAATTTTAGGAATTTTACTAATTTGGGGTGGGTAATTAATCTAATAATTAATTTCGAATTATTGAGCATGTATTGATTAAATTATATAATATTTGGCTAGTTTCAGATTTTTTGGCACCAAATTGAGGCTTTAACGCGAAATTTTGATCGGGAAGTGAAGTTTAAGACGAGGTAAGTCTCTTGTCTAATCTTGTAAGGGGGAATTTACCTCATAGGTGTTATAAATAAATATTTTTTTCTAATTGTGGGGGCTTCGTACGTACGGGGTGACGAGAGTCCGTGTGTAGCTACTAATTATGCTTATATCCAGGTAGTGTTAGGACTCAATGCATGAACTATTTGGAATTTTGCACTATACTTGTTAAATTAAAATGTCTAAATTATATTAGAACTTGTTAGAGAAACTTTGAAAGGTAGTTAATGATATTTGTATTACCTTGGATATAAATCGTTAAAAGATGTTTAAGGTAAATGCTTATAAATTATCCATTCTCTTCCTGTGGAGCGGGCCGAATGCCTCGGCAGTAGATAGATGCATTTATGGATCGTGTTGCATGTCCCTCGGCAATGTACGCGTCACTCTGGCTCGGTCCGTACGACCTTGGCATAAATCATACTTAATAATAATAATTACACGGTGCCTTGACATTTTATTGCAGTTATGAAGATAAATGATTTATTGGTAATTATTAAATTGTGAAAGAATTATTCATTCCTGCTTGCTAAGGAAATTTGTTATCATTCCCATAAATCGTGTTTGTCAAAATATTCCTATCTTAATATTATTGACCTATAGTAAGTGTCGAAGTCGACCTCTCGTCACTACTTCTTCGAGATTAGACTTTATACTTACTGGTACACATTGTTTACGTACTCATGCTACACTTGATGCACTTTTTGTGCAGGATCTGAGAGAGGTGCATCAGGCGGTCCTACCGGTGCGCATCCCCAGTATCCCGAGGCCTAGTGGTGAGTTGCTTTTCCTGAGCCATTCCACAGCACCTAGTGTCTCTCTTTGTATTTGTATTCTATCTATTTATGTTCAGACAATATTTAGAATTTTGTATAATCTACTAGATGCTCGTACACTTGTGACACCAGGTCTTGGCACACACGCTAGTAGAATTGTGATTTTGAATTATTACTTTGGTTTTTATTTATTTAGACCTTTTATTTTTTTAAATCTTGCAATAAAGGAAAGTTTAATTACTCGGAAATTTATTAAAAGAGGAAATATATGTTTAATTCACTAGTTGGCTTTCCTAGTGGTGATGTGGGGCGTCATCACGACCTATAGGTGAAATTGGATCGTGATAACATGGTATCAGAGCACTAGGTTCACGTAGGTCTCACAAGTTATGAGCAGGCCTGATAGAGCCTTGCGGATCGGTCCAGAGACATCTGTACTTATATTCGAGAGGCTATAGGATGTTAAGAAACTACCTTTCTTCATTTCCTATCATGCAGTTGATGTAGTACTTAGTATCTTTATCTTATCCTCTCACAGATGGTGAGAACGCGCTCTACGGAGGTTCTAGACCAGGGAAGAGTTGCTCCCTATGTTGTTAGAGGCCAAGGCAGAGGCCGAGAGAGGGCTCCAACCCGTGGTAGGGTGACGAGGATATCCCAGGCTTACTCCAGCTATGCCACCAGTGGGTCCCGCAGAGGATCCCGGCATTGAAGAGTAGGCGAGGTGCCTGCAGTAGAGCCAGCTTCGGTGGATTTCACGTCCGTACTGGGATTTCAGGAGGTCATGAACCATGTGATGCGGTTCATGGATACTATGACTCAAACCGGTTTATTTCTGGCAGACCTAGCCACATCTCAGGCGGGAGGGGGAGCATAGACCCCTACCGCGCAAGCTCATGGGCATATGGTATATCAGACCCAGGGTGCACTACCCATGGGTGGAGCCCAGCCAGTGGAAGCAGCTACACCTGAGCACAGACCAGCTATGGTCGGGGAACCGCAGAAGCTATTGGACAGATGGACAAGGTTCATTCTCCGATCTTTGGGGGTGAGTGACATGAGGATCCCCGGGACTTCATTTGATCGGTGCAGGGACATACTGCACAACATGAGGATATTGGATCCCCATGGGGTAGACTTTGCTACCTTTCAGCTGGAGGGCAGGGCCCATAGATGGTGGCAGTCCTATCTTCTTAGCAGACCAGCAGATTCTCCTCCCATGACTTGGGACAGGTTCAATCGTATCTTCTTGGATAGGTATATTCCACCCTCACAGAGGGAAGAGTTGCGATTTCAATTCGAGCAGCTCCGGCATGGTCAAATGTCAGTGACTGACTATGAGGCAAGGTTCTCTGAGTTGTCTTGACATGCACTTATGATACTCCTTACTGATGCGAAGAGAATACAAAGGTTTGATGCGGGTTTGCACACTGGTATTCAGGCCACTATGGCCCGAGAGGTTGAGATATAGACTTCTTATGAGTTTGTTATAGAGATAACCCAGAGGATTGAGGGTGCGCGTCAGCATAGCCGAGAGTAAGCTATGAGAGACAAGCGATTTCGATATTCTGGAGAGTTCAGAGATGACTCGGCTGGGGGTAGAGGTCAGTTCGTGAGAGGTCAATCCAGTAGGGGCCCATACCCAGCACCACCGCCTCCTCGGGGTGCTCCAGTGCGACCTTATTTCAGTACTACTCTAGAGAGTTCTTACCGCCTACCAGCTATTCAGGGTTCCTCTAGTGGGTATTCAGGTCATCAGGGCCAGATTTCAGGTTAGCAGTCCACCGTACCGAGGGGTTATTTTGAGTATAGGGATTTCAATCCTATGCGGAGGTTCTGCTCTAGGATTCGGGGTAGGCCAGTGTAGCAGGGCAAGTAGCCTATGATTACCGCACCAGTTGCTCCACCAGCCATCCGGCCGCCTAGAGGCGGAGGGTAGGTGGGTAGGGGTCATCCTAGAGGTGGAGGCCGGCCAGGTGGAGGCCAGCCAAGTAGAGGCCAGTCAGGTGGCACTCCATCTCGGTTCTTTGCTTTTCTGGCCAGACTAGATGTAGAGGCCTCAGATGTCGTTATCACATGTATTATTTCTATCTGCGATAAAGATGCCTCGGTATTATTTGATCCAGGGTCAACATATTCCTATGTGTCATCTCTATTTTCTCATTTCCTGGGTGTTTCTCGTGAGTCCTTGAGTACTCCCATTTATGTGTCTACTCCTGTGGGCGATTCTGTTGTTGTGGATCTAATCTACCGGTCCTGCATTGTTACATTTTGTGGTTACGAAACAAGAGCAGATCTTCTGCTACTTAAGATGACTGATTTTGAGATCATCCTGGGCATGGACTGGTATCTCTATATCTTGCCATTCTATATTGCCATGCCAAGACTATTACCTTGGCGATGCCAGAGTTGCCTAGGTTAGAGTTGAAGGGTTCGGCTGTTAACGCATCTAATCAGGTTATTTCCTTTCTAAAGGCTTGACACATGGTCGAGAAGGGTTGTTTGGCTTATCTGGCCTATGTTCTGTACATTACTGTAGAGACTCCAGCGATTGATTTAGTGCCTGTAGTCCAAGAGTTCTCCGATGTTTTTCCTTCAGATCTTCCAGGCATGCCACCAGATTGTGATATTGATTTCTCTATTGACTTGGCTCTAGATACTCAGGCTATATCTATTCCACCGTATTGCATGGCTCCAAAAGAGTTGAAGGAGTTAAAAGAGCAGCTCGACAAGTTACTAGCAAAGGGATTCATCAGACCGAGTGTGTGGCCTTGGGGTGCACCGGTATTATTTGTGAAGAAGAAGGATGGAACTATACAGATATGTATTGATTATCGCCAATTGAACAAAGTTACCATTAAGAACAAGTACCCGTTTCCGCGTATTAATGATTTGTTTGACCAGTTGCAGGGTGCTAGGGTGTTCTCTAAGATCGAGTTGAGATCAGGGTACCATCAGTTGAAGATTCGGGATTTGGATGTTCCAAAGACTACTTTCCGGACTAGGTATGGCCATTATGAGTTTCTAGTAATGTCCTTCGGTTTGACTAACGCCCCGGCGATATTTATGGATTTGATGAACAGGGTTTCATGCCACATATTGATTCGTTTTTCATTTTCTTCATTGATGACATTTGGATCTACTTGTGTAATGAGGAGGAGCATTAGCAGTACTTGATAGTGGTGCTTCAGACCTTGCGGGAACAAAGGTTATATGCTAAGTTCTCCAAGTGTGAGTTTTGGCTAGACTTTGAAGCATTTTTGTTGCATATTGTATCGGTCGAGGGTATTAAAGTTTATCCCAAAAAGATTGAGGCAGTTCAGAATTAGCATCGTCCCACTTCGGCAACTGAGATCAGGAGTTTCCTGGGGTTAGCAGGTTATTATTGTCGATTCGTGAAGGGGTTTTTGTCTATTGGAACACCTTTGACCAAATTGACCCAGAAGGGTGCTCCGTTTAGATGGTCCAATGATTATGAGGCGAGCTTTCAGAAGCTCAAGACTGCATTGACTTCAGCACCGGTGTTAGTGTTGCCTTCCGGTCCAGGGATATATACAGTGTACTGCGATGCTTCTCGCGTTGGCTTGAGTTGTGTATTGATGTAGGAGGGGAGAGTTATTGCATATGCTTCACTTCAGCTGAAGCCCCATGAGAAGAATTACCCAGTACACGATTTGGAGTTAGATTCGATTGTTCACGCTCTTAAAATTTGGAGGCATTATCTTTATGGAGTGTCATGTGAGGTTTACACGGATTATCGCATCTTGCAGCATTTGTTCAAGCAAAGGGATCTAAATTTAAGGCAACGCAGATGGCTTGAGTTATTAAAGGATTATGATATTACCATTCTTTATCATCCGAGTAAAGAGAATGTAGTTGCAGATGCCTTGAGCAGAAAGGCGGAGAGTATGGGTAGTTTGGCCTTCATTTCAGCAGAGGAGAGGCCATTAGCTTTGGATATTCAGTCCTTGGCTAACAGACATGTGAGACTGGATATTTCAGAGCCCAACCGAGTTCTTACATGTTTTGTTGCCTAATCTTCACTATTGGAACGGATTAAGGCTCGCCAGTTTGATGATCCACATTTGTTGGTTCTTCGATAGACGGTACTACGGGGTGGTGCCAAGGAGGTTACTATCGGCGAAGATGGTGTTTTGTGACTCGAGGGCCGTGTATGTGTTCTTAATATGGATGGGTTGAGGGAAAAGATCCCAGAGGAGGCACACAGTTCTCGGTATTCTATTCATCCAGGTGCTACGAAAATGTACCGCAACCTGAGGCAGCATTATTGGTGGCGGCGGATGAAGGACATAGTTGAATATGTAACTAGGTGCCTAAATTGCTAGCAAGTTAAGTATGAGCACCAGAGGCCAGGTGGCCTACTTCAGCAGATGACTATACCGGAGTGGAAATAGGAGCGCATTACTATGGATTTCGTAGTAGGGTTGCCATGGACCTTGCGAAAGTTTGATGCAGTTTGGGTCATTGTCGACAGGTTGACCAAGTCAGCACACTTTATTCCGGTGGTGACTACGTATACTTCATAGAGATTGGCCTAGATTTATATTCAGGAGATAGTTCGGTTGCATGGTGTGCCAATTCCCATTATATCAGATAGAGGCCCTCAATTTACTTCACATTTCTGGAGAGCAATACAGAGTGAATTGGGGACCCGTGTAGAGCTCAGCACAACTTTTCACCCGCAGACCGACGAGCAGTCGGAGTGGACAGATCAGATCCTGGAGTACATGCTCAAAGCATGTGTGATTGACTTCAGAGGTCAGTGGGATCGTTTTTTGCCTTTCGCCGAGTTTGCTTAAAACATTAGTTACCAATCCATCATTGAGAATGCTCTATTTGAGGCTTTATATGGTCGGCGATGTCGTTCACCCATCGGATGGTTTTAGCCCGGTTAAACTAAGTTATATGGTACTGATTTGGTAAAGGATGCCTTGGACAAGGTAAAGTTGATTCATGAGCAACTTTGTGCAGCGCAGTCTAGACAGAAGAGTTACACGGATTAGAAAGCACGTGATTCATCATTCATGGTGGGTGAGAAAGTTCTCTTGAAGGTTTCGCTGATGAAGGGAATCATAAGGTTCGGGAAGAAGGGCAAGTTAAGCCCAAGGTTTATAGGCCCATTTGAGGTATTGAGACGAGTTGGGGAGGTTGCTTACGAGCTTGCTTTGCCTCCCAGTCTATTGGGAGTTCATCTGGTTTTCTATGTATCTATGCTCCGGAGGTATCATGACGACTTGTCACATGTGTTAGACTTCATCATAGTTCAGCTAGATGAGAACTTGGGTTATGAATAGGAGCCAGTTGTCATTGTTGATAGACAAGTTCGCCAATTGAGGTACAAGAAGATTTCTGCGGTAAAAGTTCAGTGGAGGGGCCAACCAGTCAAGGAAGCGACTTAGGAGGCCGATGAGGATATGCGGAGCAGATATCCATACTTATTCAGCACTCCATGTATGATTCAAAACTCGTTCGAGGACGAACATTTGTTTAATATGTGAAAAATGTAACAACCCAACCGGTCTTTTTGCCTTCTAGAACCCCGTTCCCCTAAATAAGACTCCCCATATGTGATTTTAATGTTTTATGATTTGCGGGGATGGTTAGTTAAGGAATTTGAAGGGTTCGGGTTGAAATCGGAACACTTGGTTCCTTAGTAGGCACTAAAAAGGGTTAAGTTTGACTTCGGTCAACATTTTGAGTAACCGACCTCGGAATCGGGATTTCACGGTTCCAATAGGTTCGTATGATGATTTTGAACTTTGGCGTATGTTTGGATCGAGTTTTGGACAACCCGGGAGCGTTTCGGCGCTTAACAATGAAAGTTGACTATTTGAAGGTTTTAAAGTTATTTAAATTTGGTTTAGGGTAGGTTTTGGAGTAATTGAGGTCTGTTCTTAATTTCGGGCCTGGGAATAGTTCTGTATGGTGATTAAAGACTTGCACACCAAATTTGGTGTCATTCCGAGTAGTTTAAGTTCGTTTCGGTGCGTTCGGAGTGAGTTTGAAGAACTTGAAAATTTTCAAGTTGAATCAATTTGGTTTGGGTACGATTCTTAGTTTTGATGTTGTTTTACGCGTTCTGAGGGTTCGAACGAGTCCGTTTTATGATTTCAAATTTGTTGGTATGTTCAGACGGGGTCTCGAATGCCATTCGGACGATGTGCAAATTGAGTTAAGACTCAAAAAGGGCTACTGGTGCACCAGTTCTGGTGTGTCTGCACCTGCGAGCCTTGAGCCGCTGGTGCGAGCCCGCATATGCGCCTTTTTGGCCGCAAAAGAGGCTTGGAGAATTGGCCAGTGGACTGCAGAAGCGGCATGGTGTGCGCAAAAGCGACCAAGCTTCTGCGGCGAGGTGTCGCGGAAGAGAGACCGTAAAAACAGATAAACGTACGCAGATACGGCTACCCCTGCCCTTGTGCATCTCCGCAGAAGCAGTCCTGGCACCGCAGAAGCAGTCCTGGCATAGATGCGGCCCTCTGCCCGCAGATGCGGAAATCGCAGAAGGTAGAACCTTCATTTAAGTCGTGGTTAGAGTTTTTTGACTCATTTTCTTCATTTTTGGGGCGATTTTGGAGATTTTGAGAGGTGTGTTCACCTAGCAACTTGAAGATAAGTTAATTCTACCTATTGTGAGTTAAATACATAGATTATGGGTAGATTATAATATGTAAATTGTCGAAATCAAGTGTTTAGATGAAAAACCTATGTTTTTATAAAAATGAGATTTTAACCACGAAAATGATTATGGAATGGGATGAAAATTGTATACTTGAGTTCTTAAGGTTATGTGACGATTTCCTTCAAAAATTTCCGAAATCCGAGCACGTGGGCCCGAGGTAAAATTTAGGAATTTTACTAATTTCGGGTGGGTAATTAATCTAATAAATTAATTTCAAATTATTGAACATGTATTGATTAAATTATATAACATTTGCTACTTTCGGATATTTTGGCACCAAATTGAGGATTTAACGCAAAATTTTGATCGGGCAGTGAGCTTTGAGACGAAGTAAGTCTCTAGTCTAATCTTGTAAGGGAGAATTTATCCCATAGGTGTTATAAATAAATATTTGTTTCTAATTGTGGGGGCTACGTACGTACGAGGTGATGAGAGTCCATGCGTAGATACTAATTGTGCTTATGTCCGGGTAGTTTTAGGACCCAATGCATGAACTATTTGGAATTTTGCACTATACTTGTTAAATTAAAATGCATAAATTATATTATAACTTGTTAGAGATATTTTGAAAGGTAGTTAATGAAATTTGTATTACAATGGATATTAATCGTTAAATGATGTTCAAGGCAAATGCTTATAAATTATCCATTCTCTTCTTGTGGAGCGGGCCGAATGACTCAGTAGTAGATAGATGCATTTATGGATCGTGTCGCACGTTCCTCGGCAGTGTACATGCCACTTTTGATCAAGTCATATGACCTCGTCATAAATCATGCTTAATAATAATAATTACACGGTGCCTTGACATTTTATTTCAGTTGTGAAGATAAATAATTTATTGGTATTTATTAAATTATGAAAGAATTATTCATTCCTGCTTGCTAAGGAAATTTGTTATCATTCCCATAAATCGTGTTTATCTAAATATTCCTATCTTAATATTATTTAGTTAAAGTAAGTATCGAAGTCGACCTCTCGTCACTACTTCTTCGAGATTAGACTTTATACTTACTGGGTACATGTTGTTTATGTACTCATGCTACACTTGCTGCACTTTTTGTGCAGGATCTGAGACAGGTGCATCAGGCGGTCCTACCGGTGCGCATCCCCGATATCCCGAGGTCTAGTGGTGAGTTGCTTTCCCTGATCTTCTCCGCAGCACCTAGTGCCTCTCTTTGTATTTATATTCTGTCTATTTATGTTCAGACAGTATTTAGAATTATGTATAATCTACTATATGCTCATGCACTTGTGACACCAGATCTTGGCATACACGCTAGTAGAATTGTGGTTTTGAATTATTACTTTGGTTTTTATTTATTTAAACCTTTTATTTTTCTTAAATCTTGCAAGAAAGGAAAGTTTAATTACTCAAAAATATATTAAAAGAGGACCTATATATGAAATTGGGTCATGAAAGAGACAATGGCGATGCCGGGGTTTCCAAGGATCAAGTGGAGAGGTTCTCTAGATTATGTTCCCAGCAGGGTGATTTCATATTTTAAGGCTCAACGGATGGTTGGGAAGGGGTGTTTGTCTTATTTGGACTTTGTGAGGGATATTGGTGTCGATACTCCTACTATGGATTCTGTTCCGGTGGTGCGAGATTATTCAGATGTGTTATTTGCAGACCTGTCAGGCATGCCACCCGATAGGGATATTGACTTTGGTATTGACTTGGTGTCGTCCACTCAGCCAATCTCTATTCCTCTGTATCATATGGTGCCAACTGAGTTAAAGGAATTTAAAGGAGCCCATTGATAAGGGATTTATTACGCCTAGTGTGTCGCCTTGGGGTACAATGGTTCTGTTTGTGAAGAAGAAGGATGGTACTATACGGATGTGCATCGACTATAGGCAGTTGAACAAAGTTACAATCAAGAACAAGTATTGTTGCACATTGATGATTTATTTGACGAGCTTCAGGAAGACAAGGGTGTTCTCTAAAATTGATTTGAGGTCAAGGTATCACCAGTTGAAGATTCGGGACTCGAATATTCTAAAGACGACATTCAAGACCTATTATGATCAATATGAGTTCCTTGTGTTGTATTTTGGGTTGACCAATGCCCCAGCAATATTCATGCATCTGATGAACAGTGTAGTTCAGCCATATCTTGATTCGTTTATCATAACATTCATTGACGATATCCTTGTGTACATACGTAGCCAGGAGGAGCATGCACAACATTTAGAGATTGTACTACATAGGTTTAGGGGGAGAAGTTTTATGCCAAGTTCTCCAAGTGAGAGTTTTGGCTCAGTTCAGTGGAGTTCTTAGGGCACGTGGTGTCCCGTGATGGGATTAAGGTGGACCCAAAGATGATAGAGGCCGGTTCAGAGTTGGCCCAGACCGTCTTCAATTACTGAGATTCGAAGCTTTCTCGGCTTGTCCGGATATTATCGTCGCTTTGTAGAGGGTTTCTCGTCTATTGTAGCGCCTTTGACCAAATTGACCCAGAAGGGTGCTCCATTCAATTGGTCGGATGAGTGTGAGTAGAGCTTTCAGAAGCGAAAGACTGCCTTGACCACAACTCTAGTACTAGTTTTGCCATCAGCTTCTGGCTCTTATACAGTGTATTGTGATGCTTCTCGGATTGGTATTTGGTGTGTCTTGATGCAGCAGGGTAGAGTGATTGCTTATAATTCTCGTCAGTTGAAGCCCCATGAGAATAACTACCATGTTCATGATTTGAGGTTAGCAGCCACCATTCATGCATTGAAGATCTGGAGGCATTATCTCTACGGTGTGTCTTGTGAGGTATTTATGGATCATCGAAGTCTCTAGCACTTGTTCAAATGGAAGGATCTAAATTTAAGGAAGCGGAGATGGTTCGTGCTTCTAAAGAACTATGATATTACCATTCTGTATCATCCCGAAAAGGCCAATGTGGTGGCTGATGCCTTAAGTAGAAAGGCAATGAGTATGGGTAGCCTTGCATTAATTCCTGTTGGTGAGAGACTGCTTGCAGTTGATGTTCAGGCCTTGGCCAACTAGTTCGTGAGATTAGATGTTTCGCATCCGAGTTATAGCTTATGTGTTTTCTTAGTCTTCCTTATATAATCGCATCATAGAGCACCAGTATGATGATCCCCATTTGCTTGTCCTTAAGGACACGGTTCTGCACGGGGTTGCCAAGAATGTTACTATTGGGGATGATGGGGTGTTGAGGATACAGGGTCGGATTTGTGTGCCTAATGTTGATGGGCTACGTGAGTTGATTTTTTAGGAGGCCCACAGTTTGCGGTATTCCATTCAGTCAGGTGCCGCGAAGATGTATTAGGACTTGAGGCAACACTATTGGTGGAGGAGGATGAAGAAAGATATAGTGAGGTTTGTAGCTCGGTGTCTAAACTGTCAGCAGGTGAAGTACGAGCATCAGAGACCGGGCAGATTACTTTAGAGGCTTGAGATTCTGGAGTGGAAATGGGAGTGTATCACCATGGATTTGTAGTTGGGCTCACACGGACTTCGAGGAAGTTTGATGCTATTTGGGTGATTGTGGATCGACTGACCTAGTCCGCTGATTTCATTCCAATTGGGACTACTTATTCTATTGGTTTCCTTGTAATTAATAAATTGTGCTACAAATTACAAAAAATAAGTATTTAATCAAAAATTCTTGTAGTATTTATTTTAAAATGTAACTACTACAATTGTATAGTAATTGTTATTTTATTTTTTTGAAAATACAATAAATTGAAAGAATCTCCTAATATTTGAAAAATAGGACAATTATCAATAAATTGTTTGAAATTTAGAAAATATGCACAAAAATTATAGTATTTAACAAATTACAATAAAATGATAAAAATTCCTATATTTATTGAAAATAGGGATAACTATCAATAAATTGTATTAAAGTCAAATAATGTGTAGAAAACTACATTTTTGTCATTTTTTATTAAGAGGCCTGAATAAGTTAATTTTTAAATACGGAGGGTCAAAATTATATGTCAACGGCTGCCCCTCTTTGACCAGAGATAATGCAAGAGTCTTCGGGCTAATAAATTGACATCATACTTATTTTTAACCCAACATGACATAGTAAGGAATGGAGGATGTTTTGAAGATTGTGATTGAACTCTAGTATTTGAGTAGCCTACATATATCGGGTTGCACGAGAATCATGTCACATGTAGTTCTGCAAGATTGAGTGCTACTTGTATATTGCAGCCTCAAGGGGTGGAAAACGAATGTTCGAGGATGAAATAGTTTGTGTAATCTCAACATTGCTTCTAAGATTACCCCATTGTCAGACTAGGTAACACTGGGATGTAGATGTTGGATGATAGAAGGATCGATTGATGGATTCTGATGTGAGTACGGTTGAGCTCTGTGTTGAGTTTTCCTACGTATCTCGGATATAACGAGAATCAGGCCGGTTGTAGTTCAAGAAGCGATGGATGACTTTTTTATTTTTTATTTTGAAAGTTGCCCCAGCATCAAGCTGTGATAACACTGGTGTTTTATTTGACTATGGGGGTTTCGGATTACCTACTCACCCCATGTCAATGGGACATAAGAACGATACCTAGGGCCATGTCGTCGATTGTTGTTGGAAAGCCCGACCTCCGTCCTCAAAATCAGCCCCACTTTATTTGCTAGAAGATAGTTCCACATTGTGTCGCGTCAGTAGAGTTGACGAGGTGTGGACTATGCTTTAGTTTGAGAAGGATGGATATGTGATTTTTGAACAAAATAGATAGGGTCTGTCAAGACCCAAACCGATGGTCCGCAATAGGCAGTCGGTACCTTACCCAACCGAGTACCAACATAACGTATATTTCTTATCACACCATCATGGGTAAATGGGCCATAAGGGTCGTGACATGGTCCTAGGGTTACGCTCTAATTCGAAAGCGTTCCGGGCTAGATATCGGTCCGAAGTGATTAGAGCACTTTGATTTTTGAAAGAAATTTGGACTGTGTACCGGTCCAAAATAATCGGAGAACTTTGATTTCTTGAAAGAAATCTAGGTTGTGTACCAGTCTGAAGCGATCAGAGCACTTAGATGAAAAAAAGGAAATTTAGACTGTGTACAGGTACGAAACGATATCGGATCATTTGAATCTAAAATACCCATATTAGAAGGTGAGCGCCTGTAAAATTTGAGCTTGAAATGAAATGCCCATTGTTCAGGAGGGCACCTGAAAAATATTACTTTGAAATGAAATGCCCATTGTTCAAGATGGCGCTTAGAAAAATTTACTTTGAAATGAGATGCCCATTGTTTAGGAGGGCGCCTGGAAAAGCAAGAAGCTGTCTATTTTTTTGTGTAAGAAATTGATGAAGAGGGTTTTGTTATTAATAACTCGGGTGAGGTAATAAATGCAAAATGATAGAATTTTGAAATGATATGTCCGGGTCTGACTAAGACTGCCTACGTATCCTAATGGAATCACGCCAAGACAGTTTGATTACAAAAGATGACTGAATCCGATGTAGATTGCCTACGTATTTCTACTAAAGGAAATCAAGTCGCAACGTAGTTCCGAATATATATAAATGAATTTTTGGTTTTTCATTATAAGAGTGGGACCGTACATTACGTAGGTTACCTACGTATCCCCCGTGGGAAGTCAGGTCGGGCGTAGTTCTGTTACAACAAAATTTGACTCTTTTATTTTTTGTATTTTTTGCTGTTTTTGTTGCTTTTTGTAGAGAATATTTGAAAATTTGAAGAGTAGAGAAAGCATGTGATTTATTGATCAATCATCATCTCTCTTTTCATTTTTACTTGACTTTGGTTGGTATCAACAATTTGTTTTGTGCATAAGAATTTCCACCATATACTTTTCAGCGAACCGAGATCAGCTTATGGGTAATTCCTATAGCTTCGAATGGTACCTCAGGTATATCTAGGTTCGACAAGATTTGTTCGTCTTGCTTCAATCAAAGGTTTGAATTCTGCCTAACTCATGTTTCAGGTGCCCTCACCACAAATAAAGTCCTGATTTTCACACATTTATGAAGTATTTATGTTATTTTTGTAGGACATTTTGTGAAGCACACTCACACTAGGAATGACATTCAATGCACGCGATTGAGATACCATATGCTTGACCTTTATGTGAGTATTCACTAATGTGAGAACACTTGGAATAGGATCATGTAGGGCTTTATCATTGGCTTATAATGTGGGCTTAGGGTCGGGTAGGATATTCATTTGGGTTGAAAGTGACTAATTCCTCCATAAGCATTGTACTGCATCCGTGTCTTCGGAGTTCAAACCATGCTTTGATGCTTCATTTTGTTTGGCTCGATGTCCCTTTCTTTGTTTTGCCTTCTTTTGAACTTGTAGGAGGTTATTCTTCCATTTTGCAGGTCTTTTTTTCTTTTCTTTTCTTTTGAGGTTTCTCCCGATTTGCAAGAGTTTCCCTCCCTTTTTTTCGTCGGGATTCCTCCTCTTTGAATTTGTGGAGCTTTTTTCCTTTTTCTCGCATTTTTTTTTATTTTCCTTTGAATTTGTGGAAGTTTTATCCTTCTTGTTGAATCCTCATTTTGAATGGTGGAGTTTCCGCCTTCTTTTCCTCAAGTCATGTCTCTGATTGTCTTGGACTTTGTATCTTTTTGCCTTTTCATGCTTGTCGCCTTCACTTTGGACTTTATCCGAAATTCTATTTTTTCAGTGCGCGCAGGGAGGTTAGGCCAAGAGAGGGGTAGTGCTCTTAAGCACAAAATGGTATAGGCTATGATGTGGTTATCCAAGAAAACATTTTAAGGCTCAAAGAGGGAATGTTAGGGATTGATGTCATTTGGTAGGCTAGAAAGGCTCAAACGGGTCAAAGAAGGCCTACGATCCTTTCCCAAACCAAGTGTTACTCAGGATTCGCCTCAACAAACATTCGGGCCAAGTTCTAGATCTACAATATAATGAATTTTATTCTAGGATCACCACACAATGCACATAAAACGATGAAGTCGGCTTTGTTCTTACCCTAACTGTAAGCACGCAATTTTTCATGCATCACTAAGGTATAATTGAGAGGTACCACAAGAGTCTATGGTTTACCCAAAGCCGATCCTCTCCATCATACCACTTAAACACTTGTTCTTTCCCATGCACACTCCTAACTATGTTGGTAGCAAGCAAGTCAATATTTGATGATTTTTCCTTTTCTTTTTTTTCCTTTTTTTTTGATTTTTTGATAAATGGGACTAAACCCAAGGAAGGGTTCCCTTTTTTGGATTTTTGGATTTTGACTTAACAACAATTTTTGTTTCTCTCTCTCTCTCTCTCTCTCTCTCTCTCTCTCTCTCTCTCTCTCTCTTTTGACTTAATCAATTTATTTTTTTGTGATTTTTGAAAAAATGAGACCTAACCCATAGGTTGCCTACGTCTCTCGTTGAAATGAGAATCAGGTCAAGCGTAGTTCAAGAAGGGTGGAAAGAAAATATTTTTTAGAATTTCATTTCATTTTGTTTTTAATTTTGACTTAATAAATTTTTGTGGTTTTTGATAAAGAGAATTGGATTTAAAACGGGCTTTGTGGTTATCGTTCTGAAGCGCTATCGGAGCACTGAATGTTAGACGGGCTTTGTAGTTACCGTTTCGTATAAAAGCATGGACAGAAAAGTAAAATGATGGGATGTGTACCGTTCCATATAGGAGCATTGTTAGTATGGGGCTGGGTACCGTTCCATTTAGGAGCCCTGACAGGAAAGCAAAATGACGGAATGTAGCATTCTGTATAGGAGCATTGTTAGTACGGGGCTGAGTACCGTTCTGTTTAGGAGCGCAAAGCGGTGTACCATTCCGTATAGGAGCATTGTTAATACGGGGGTGAGTATCATTTCATTTAGGAGCACTGACATGAAAGTAAAATGGCAGGCTATGTACCTTTCAGCATAGTAGCATTGTTAGTAAGGGGCTGTGTACCGTTCTGTTTAGGAGCGCTGACTTGAAAGTAAAATCTGCACTCGATGGTAGGGACAATAAAGTAAATCTACGCACAATGGGAGCATTTTTTGATTTTGTTTGAAAAATGAGATCGAACTTGGGGAGGGTCCTTGATTGATAATTTTTGTTGATTTTTTGTTTTTAAAAAATAAGACCGAACCCGAAGGTTGCTTACGTATCTCGTCAAAACGAGAATCAGGTCAAGCGTAGTTTGGGAAGGTTAGAGACAAAGGGGAGATGTTTTGGATATTTTGAATTTCTTCAAGGAAAGAGAATGATATTTTTAGATTTTGATTTTGATGCCTCATAGAGAGACTTTTGGAGAAGCAACAGAGGAATATATATGTGTTTAATTTTGATTTTATGGAAATGATCTTTTCGCAGAGATCTTCGGTCAACTATGACCCAAGTTGCCAGACTTGACCGATTCGTCCAGGTAAGGACGAGAAAAATCAGACCCATTACAGGTTGCCTATGTATCTTGACATGAGGTCAAGAATCTGGCACGCGTAGCTCGTAAAGGTTAGGGATAGAGGAAGATGTTTCGAACCTTTGTTTTTTGAATTTCCTCAAGGAGGAATTATGCAGGAATACGTTTTTGGATTTTGATTTTCCCTTGATGTCTACAAAAAGACTTTGAAGCAACAAGGGAAAGATATATACATTTTTTTAATTTTTTCAGAGATGACCCTTTCACAAGGATCTTCGGTCAACTGTGACCCAAGTGGCCAGACTTGGCTGCCTTGTCCAATTATGAACGAGAAAGACCAGACCCATGAAGGGTTGCCTACGTATCTTGACACAAGGTCAAGAATCAGATACGCGTAGTTCGTGAAGGTTGGAGAGTATGATATGTATGATTTTCAACACTTCTTTTACTATCCTACTTAAAAGCATTGCAACTAACTATATTAATTGCATCAAAGATATGTATTAAATGTAAGGGTATAGACAAACTCGAAGAGATTCCTCGTTGTACCCATGATTGGGTGTGGTATATATGGAGTTGAAAAGTGTCTCCCTCCAGAAGATGTGCCCCAGTTTCTCCTTCGAACAGTTGCCTTGATGCCCCTGACTATTTGCGAGACAATTTTTGAGATTGTCTCCCAATTGATTGCATGGATATTTTGTTGCGACCTTCCAGCTGTCCACATGAACCTTTTGGTGATCGTCCCCAGCTATTAGCCGGTGCGATTATCTGATGAAGATATAAATATATAGTGAGAGTAGTGCCGTCATAAAATGATGGAATCTAGAATTGTAACTAACACTCCCATGATTATTCGATTGATGTTCCACAGTATCCGATATCAGATGTTAGTTTCCGTGCAGTCCCATGATGATGCTCCTTTCGGCTGTCCACGGGAACTATTTGATGATGGTCCCCGATTGACAACCAGAAACGATGTTATGATCTAAGTATACAGAAGTGGTGAGAGCAGCGAAGTCATGAAAAATTATGAAAGTTCATTGTAAAACTACTACTCCCCTGATTATCACACTGATATGTTCTACCAAGTCTGAGACTTGATGTTATCTCCCGTGAAGTGCACAGGATGATGTACCTACAAAACTCAGAGGAGAAATGCTAGAGTCCCTCTTAGCTGAAGTTATAGCATCAAGAAGAAGTAGATTTGGCCATGCAGCCAGTGTTGTATCCGGTTGTGATCAGGAATGTGATATCGGCATTCCATGATGGTTCCGAAAATGATGTTATCCTTCCTGCGTCCAAAGAAAAATTCTTAGTGCGGTGAAGGGAAATTGACTCATGGTGACTTGAGGCTTGTTTTTTCCTTCCTTGTCTGTCCGAGTCGTGTGAGCCTAACACTTCTCGAAGGTTGACTAACAACCTTCCTCTGCAATAAAAGTGGATTGACTTGTATTGAATCTTGAATTTGGGAAGTGAGAGTGAACACCATGATTCCATAGCCAGATGTTTGAATATGAAGGACTTGTATCCCATGTGTTATGATTTAAGTCGGGTGAAGGTCGCAGTAAGGTTGACATGCTATTTTGAGATTTGGATTTTTTGGGTGAAATTTGGCTGACGCTCTGGGAGATCTCTAGGTTGAGAGCATCATTACATTGTTCCAAAAGAACTGCCCCAGTTGCTAGTACTGAGGAAATTAATTTAAAACAGTGGGGAGACGAACCCTTATGTAGGGTTGCCTACGTATCCTGCCGAGGCAAGAATCTGGTCAAAATGTAGTTCGGGCCACTACTGGATTAAGAGATCTATATGTTTATCAAGAATAAGTGATTGTTTTTTGAGAAGAATTGAGATGATGAATAAGAATTCTTGGGTGGGTAGGTGGAGACTGGTATCGTCTAAATAAGTGATAGATAGTAGCATAACTCATGGATCAGTTTCAAATGACGGGAGTCAATGAAAGGGTAAGGCATGATTAAAAAGAATACGTCAAATCAGTGGATGATGTACCAAGTGTAACGACCTGATCGGTCGTTTTGCTTTCTAGATCTTCGTTCCCCTAATTAAGACTTCTCGTACATGTTTTTACTGTTTTATGGCTTGGGGGATAGTTAGTTCGGGTTTAGAAGGGTTCGAGTTAAAATCAGAACACTTAGTTCCTTAATAATGGCTTAAAATGGTTGAGTTTGACTTGAATCAATATTTTGAGTAAACGAACTCGGAACCGGGATTTGATGGTCCAAATAGGTTCGTATGATGAGTTTGGACTTAGGCTTATGTTCGGATCGGGTATCAAATAACCCGGGAGCGTTTCGGCGCTTAAAATGGGAAGTTGGCGCATTGAAGGTTTTCAAGTTTTTTAAGTTTGGTTTGGAGTAGGTTTTGGTGTTATCAGGGTTGTAAGTCCCCGCTAAAATTGCCTAATGATTTAATATTTTAAAGTACGACAATTAGAGAATAACTTATTCGATTATCAAAGGAGACCTATGGGGTGGAACCGCATTATTTTGACATCAAAAGTGTTTCAACGATGTCGTTTCTTTGAGTATAAGTGTTATTATATTAAGCAAATGAGCTCCAAATTCCGTTTTGATTGAATAATTATATCCATATTGAAATTACGGAGTCATAGAAAAAAGAATCGTCGAATTCGGACATTGTATGAAAGAGTTATGTCCATTTTCGGGAAAGATAGAAACGATTTCCCATCGCCAGCGCCTAGGGTAGCGTGGGGCGCTATCCCTGGCGCTGGGATTTCTTTTAGGTACTGGAACCAGTGCCACATGTAGCGCCCCACGCCACCTGTGGCGCCCGAAATGCTATATACTCATTCGGGGTTCATTTTACCCCATTTTTCTTGGCCGAACTTTGGGGTTTTCCTCCACTCTCTCAAGACCTCCAACTCCCCCCATCTTCAAGGTGAGTAATCCCTACTAATTTGGTGTTTCATTACATCAATTTCACCCTAAAACTAACTCAATCCTCCATAAAATATATAGATCTTCAAGAACTCAAAGGAGAGTTTTGCAAGACTTCTTCCAAAAGGTAATCCTACACCCTTAGACTTACATGTATGGATATATTATGGGAATATGTGTATGAAATAAGTATTGAAACTTATGGTAAGGTGATTGGAATCCATAAGTTCCCAATTTAAATACATAACCATTGTAGAAATTGAAAGGTAATTATTTGATGGAATTTTGTTGGTTGGGTGTGGATGGATGGACATGTATGTGATGTTGGAAGTTATAAATTGTTTAATAATGATGGTAGGATAAATTGTTGGTAAATGGTAGTAGTTGGATGAACTAATTCTATGAGTAAAAGCTGTAAAGATTCACGCCTACTAGGTGTTTGATAAAATGCCTAAATGGCCTAAACTATGGGAGTTATTACTAATGTTGTTCCCATTGGATGTTGTTATTGTAGATTGAAGTTTCTTAGTATAGTGGATCATTGTAGTATCATTAAGGAGCGAATTTTAGGTATGTTGGCTAAACTACTCTTTTAGAAATAAATTCCATGATCTTCTCGTAAGTTTCAAGTATTGTTGGCTCAAGTTCCTTATTCTATATTCCGAGTTGTTCCCAATAAATTCGATTGTCCCAAATAAGCAAAGTGTCTAGAATTATGTATTCAAAACGTGTTCTGAATGTTCCTATCACATTATGTTATCCTTTGGGAATGTGTTCAAGAATGATATGTGTATTAAAATGCTATGTCTTTGAGTCGTGTTTCAAATGCAGGTTATGATGCCAAATTGTGTGAGAAAATCGCATTATGCTTAAGACTCTTAATTGCTCATATGTGTACCTAAAGTCTTGATTGGAAATGTCTTATTGTTGATAATCAATAAAGATGGTTGGAAGTGAAATAAGTGAATTGGGGATATAAAGTGTGGCCAATGTACCAAGAGTGAAAGTTATACTTGTGGCCAATGGTGCCAATGAAATGAGATGATGTGAGAAAGATTATGAAATGAGCTTTGATTCAACTGTTCCAAAATTGACTTCGAAAATAGAATTGCCTAAAAGCTTATGAACTCAAGTGACGCCCATATGTGACTGTTTTAACTAATGCTATGCTTTGTAAGTAGTTTCGACGTGTTTTGCGTTCTTACATATTCGTGAGTTGAAATTGGGTATTTCCCTTTTTGGGAAAAAGTATTTCAAGAATAAATTATGTGTTACTTGTTTATGATTTTAACTTATGTTTCGATTGCCAATCATTTTACTCCATTTCTTGGAAAGAAATCCATTGTGTTTAAAGACTTCATTACTAATGAACCTAAAGTTGTGATTTCCGAAATATTCTATTTGTTGATATTTATGATGATGATCCATAAAAGGGAATAAATGAAAGTGTGGAATATGAAATACGGCCATTGTGCCATGAATGAAGAATCATATGTACGGCCAAGAGAGCCAATAAAATAATGATGTTGAAAGTTGTTGAAAGTGCCAATGAGGCTATATACGGTATGAAAGGTTATGATTTAAATGCATTTGTATTGTTGTTTCCTTTGTATGCAAATCAAAAATATTTTTGGGAGTATCGATAGTCATCGAGGAAGGGTAAGTTGAAATAACCTAACCCCGAAACTACATGTGTCGGTGTAGTAGTGGATTGTGATTATCCCCCTTATTTGGGATGAGATTGATGTGATAAAATTATTCCCCTTATTTGGGATAAGATTGATGTGATAAAATTATTCCCTTTAATTGGATTGAGATGATTGATAGAAAAGGATGATGTCGATCCACACGATATTGTGGTGAGATGGCCTAGCCGATCGGGTCGTGATCGGACGCCATGCCGCACACATGGTAGTTATTGTGCTGGAAATTGTAATTGAAATTGTGATTGTGGTTGATGTCTCTAATGAGATGGCCTAGTCGATTGGGTCATGATCGGACTCTGTGCTAAAAGTATGGTGGTTGGTATTGAGAGTGATTGCTGTTGATGTCTCTAATGAGATAGCCTAGCCAATCGGGTCGTGATCGGACTCCATGCTAAAAGTACGTTGGTATTGGTATTGTGAACGATGGTATTGTGAACAATGGTATATCGGTGCTAAAGATCTCCCAACCAAAAATATATTATTTTCGTATTTTGAAAATTGTTATTTTTAACTGGATATTTGGATATGGTTGATTGTGACTTGTTATTTCTATGGTTTTCCCTTTCTTGTATTGGCATTCTACTTTGAAAGTGGACAGTTAGCTTTACATACTAGTATTATTCCATATGTACTAACGTCATTTTTGTCGGGGGCGCTGCATCTTCAATGGATGCAGGTGGTTCATCAGCGGGCAGCTTTGGTCCTCGTTAGCAGTCACTCTCTATTCAGCCGGTTTTGGTGAGCCATACTCTATTCCGGGTATGATGTCATTTGAGTTGTACATTGTGTTTTAAGGTATAGTCGGGGCCTTGTTGCCGACACTTCCATACTACTCTTTTGTTGTACTTAGAGGCTCCGTAGACAGGTTGTGGGTGGTGTTTGATGTGGAGAATTGAACTAGAAATGTTGGTATTTGGAAAACAAGTTTTTCATTATATCTATAAACTTGTAATATTTTGGAAATTATGAATGAAGTTGCTAATGGAAACGAAATGGGAGTTGTTGATAAAAAGATTTCAGTGTTTGATTAATGGAGTGCATCTCCTCTTTGTTCATGGATGAGTTTGGGTAGAAGAAAATATAATAGGCTTGCTCGGTCGGGTTCACTCAGTTGAGCGATGGTCGCGCTCCCCGAGTTTAGGGCGTGACAGGGGTTTATTTGGGATTCCGAGCGTGGTAATAGTTTTGTATGGTGGTTTATGACTTTCACGCAAACTTTTGTGTCATTCAAAGTAGTTTAAGTATGATTCGGCGCGTTCGGAGTAAGTTGGAAGAACTTGAAGTTCATAAGTTGATTCGATTTGGTTTGAGGTGCGATTCTTAGTTTTGATATTTCTCTACGCATTCAGAGGAGAAATGTTGGAGCTCGGGTGAAGTTATAGCATCAAGAAGATGCAGATTTGGCCACGTAGCCAGTGTTGCATTAAGTTTTGATCAAGAATGTGATATCGGCATTCCATGATGGTTCCGGAGATGATGTTGTCCTTCCGGCGTCCAAAGAAAAATTCTTAGTGTGATGAAGGGAAATTTATTAATGGTGATTTGAGGCTTCTCTTGTCATTCCTTGTCTGTCCGAGTCGTGTGAGCATGAAACTTCTCGAAGGTTGACTAACAACATTCCTATGTAATAAAAGTGGGTCGACTTGTACTGAATCTTGAATTTGGGAAGTGAGAGTGAACACCATGATTCCATAGCCAGATGTCTGAATGAAGGACATGCATCCCATGTATTGGGATTTAAGTCGGGTGAAGGTCGGAGTAAGGTTGACATGGTATTTTGAGATTTGGACTTTTTGGGTGAAATTTGGTTGATGCACTCGGAGATTTCTAGCTTGAGAGAATCATTACACTGTTCCAAAAGAATTACCCCAGTTTCTAGTACTGAGGAAATTAATTTAAAACAGTGGGTAGACGAACCCTTATGTAGGGTTGCCTACGTATCCTGCGTAGGCAAGAATCTGGTCAAAATGTAGTTCGGGCCACTACTGGGATTAAAAGATCTATATAGCTATCAAGAATGGGTGATTGTTTTTTGAGAAAAATTGAGATGATGAATGAGAATTCTTGGGTAGGTGGGTGGGAGGAGACTGGTCTCATCTGAATAAGAGATAGATAGTAGCATAGCGCATGGATCAGTTTCAAATGGCGGGAGTTAGTGAAAGGGTGAGGCATGATTGAAAATAATACGTCAAATCAGTGGATGATGTACCAAGTATAATGACCCGACCAGTCGTTTTGCTTTCTAGATCCTCATTCCCCTAATTAAGACTTCTCGTACATGTTTTTAAAATTGGAACACTTAGTTCCTTAATAATGGCTTAAAATGGTTAAGTTTGACTTGAATCAACATTTTAATTAAACGGCCTCGGAACCGGGATTTGATGGTCCCAATAGGTTCGTATGATGTATTTGGACTTAGGCTTATATTCGGATCGGGTTTCGGATGACCTGGGAGCGTTTCGGTGCTTAAAAATAGAAGTTGGTGCATTGAAGGTTTTCAAGTTCTTTAAGTTTGGTTTGGAGTAGGTTTTGGTGTTATCGGGGTTTATTTGGGATTCCGAGCCTCGTATAGTTATGTATGGTGGTTTATGACTTGCAATAAAATTTGGTGTCATTCAGAGTAGTTTAAGTATGATTCGGCGCATTCCGAGTAAGTTGGAAGAACTTGAAGTTCATAAGTTGATTCGATTTGGTTTGGGGTGTGATTCTTAGTTTTGATATTGTCGAGGGTTCGAACGAGTCCGTTTTATGTTTACAAACTTGTTGGTATGTTTGGACGGGGCCTCGTGTGCTATTCGGACGATGTGCGAAACATGTTTGAACTTGGAAGCATGGCTGAAACAGTAGGGATCTACTTATTGGTTTATGGCACTGAAGCCATAATACCCGCAAAAGTTGAGATTACCTCTCTTCGGATCGTTGTTGAAGCTGAGATCGAGGATGATGAATGAGTCAAAACCCGGTTGGTACAATTGACTATGATTGATGAAAAGTGAATGGTCGCAGTGTGCCAAGGGCAGTTGTACCGACAAAGTATGGCTCGTGCCTACAACAAGAAAGTGCAGCCTAGAAAATTTGAAGTGGGCCAACTCGTTCTGAGACATATTCTCCCGCATCATGAATAAGTCAAAGGAAAATTGGCTCCAAATTGGAAAGGTCCATACGTTATAACAAGAGTGCTATCAAAGGGAGCGTTGTATTTAGTATACATCGAAGGAAATGTCCTCAAAACAGCTATCAATGCAGACGCGGTCAAAAGGTATTATGTTTGACCATTTTTAACAGCTTTCACATGCTCCGATTGGGATGACGAAGGCCTTCTTTCTCGCTACTCAAACACTATAAACCATTTGAGTCGTTTCCCTTTCCTCGATTACCCTCTTTGGAACAAGGAAGTTATTATTGTTAAAAAAATGAAAAATGAAATGAAAATGAAAAAAAAAATCAAAAGAGTTCATAGCATTGAACTACGTTCAACTTGATTCCGAAAGAATATGTAGGCAGTCTCTCTCCAGCGTTCAGTTACACCAAAACAAAAATCCACATTCCCCCAAAAGTTAAAACTGGGGCAGATGTTATAATGGTTCGGCGATAGTTTCGCCTGAAAGATTCCAAAGTTATAATTCAATCAAAATTCTTTTTACCCAAATTCTTTCAAGTCCTTCCGATCAATCGTCAAAGATGTTCAAAATTGGAGGATATAGTTACTTAGATCTGATGCAACCAAAATGAGAGAAATAAAATGAGAAGGCCTTATTGGTGAAAACCCTCACGGGCACTGTAGGACGATGGTGGGTAGAGAAAATAAAAATGAGAGAGTCTTGTTAGTGAAAACCTATAAAGGTCACTATAAGGCGATAGCGAGAAGAGAAATCACAGAGGTCAGCTAGCTAAAGCCCGCAAAGGGCACAATTGATCGAAAAAAGGATTCACACAGCCATGGCATCAGCACAGTCCTGGGCAGGTTGTCTTGGTTTCAAGATAAAAGTCGTGATGAGGTTTTGAGAGTCGGACAGCTTACACAAGATTAGGCATCCAGTCCAAAAGGCATGTCATGTTCATTGAAGTCCGCATTTACTCCCAGATAAGTTTGTCTTCTTGTTCCCAAAAGGGACACCTCTTGCTTAAACTCATTCTCCATTCCCTTGCTTGTTCTTCTTTGAATCCCTTTCTGTCTAAGCTTGTTCCACAAAACAAAGGCAAAGAAGAGGTGGCAAGACTGATTAACAAGGCTCTCGTCCGACGCAAGCTGATATTCAAGAGGCACCCAACCTCGGCAGTGACATCAAGTCGACCCCGATTGGCCATGGTGGTTGGTGCTTCAAAATCGAAAACTCTCGAAAGAAGGAAATCAAATTGAAGTGTCTACAAGGGCAAAATGAAGTTGAAAAGGTTGAGTCTCATGTGGCTAACCGTCTTGGCAAGGTTTGAAAAGCCAAGGATTCCCCAATGCTCTGAAATTAAAATTGGAAGAAAGAAGTCAGAAGTGAAAGGCCTACAAAGGCAAAATAAAGTCGAAAAAGGTTATGCCCCATGCGACCAACCGTCATGGCAAAGTTTGGAATAGCCAAAGGTTTGCTGGGTCCAGAAAGGCACTCGGTATCCAAGAAATAATCAGTTGTATTCGAAATCATCATCAAAAGAAGATTGGTCGAGATCAAGTGATTGAAGCACTCAAGGCCACAAAACCAACCATCGTTTCAAACTAACAATTGTTCTTAAAACCCCAATGACATGTCCTTTTCGGGACCTCTAGGTGACCAAGCCCGGAATAGTCCTCCAACACGCTCATGTTCATGCCATAGAAGAAAATATTAAGGGCATCATCCGCTCCCCGTGCCGTCTCATTCAATTTTTCTTTATCGGGTTGAGCCTCTTCGAGCATGGACTTTGTGTGGGAGGACGTCTCAGCAATGTCGATTACACTGGTTGCTTCCTTCGAGGAAAGAGCAGCTTCTCGAGATGTCGTGGCCTCCGATTCTCCTTCTGGTTCCCGAGCTATAGGGGATCGGCTTCTAGGACACCTTCTGCGGTTGCCTCCTGCTCTCCCCCGTCAATGGTTGACTCATGAGCAATGAACTCAAGGTCGTCATCCTCAGGGTAATCCCTGAGCCGGTAGAGGGAGTCGGGTTTGGTACCCTGACTTTGGTGTTCTTTTTGTTGCTTTTCCGGACCCGTACAACAACCCTCTTCGGCGTCCGGAGAGCTAGAGGATTTTCTCTTTTTCTTCTTTTTATCCTCCTTTGCGGCAGCCCCGGGCTGTCCCGAGATGGAGGGTTCAGTAAGCAAGAATGGGGCCTCGCCCTTATCTAATGGCCGAAGCTCGGTGGTCTTGGCCAAACCTGTGAAAGGGAAAATACTTAGCAAAAATAAAAGTTATGTAAATATAATTATTAGGGCAGAAGACTCACTATGAGAACGGGCCTCCCACTTGCCTTTAAAGAGCTTGCGCCATTCGCACTCGAAGTAAGACATTTGTTTGAAAATATCCTCGATCCACTCCTTGAAGCGGGGGACCGCATTGGGAACTTGGGCGACCTCTGCACAACGGTAGACATATGCAATTAGAAAAAGAACAAAAGGAAATGGCAATCACTCGACAAAGAGAAGACATACGAGATGTGTTCCACTTTTCAAAGAATGGTAGAAATTCGGGGGGGGGGGGAACGAGATCATCGGTTTTCACCCCAATGAATCTTCCCTACCAACCCCGATCTCGATCTTCTTCGATGCTCGAGAATGGAGCTTTACTTGCTCGACGAACGAGCTTGATCAATCCCCCTCGGAAGATTCGGGAACTGTAGAGACGAAGTAGATGGTCGAGCATGAACCGAGGTGTTTTGTTATTATTTACGAAGTGGCGGAGGAGGATTACGATCCTCCAAAAGGACGGGTGAATCTGCCCAAGGCAGACCTCGTAACTTTGTTAGAAGTCGAGGATTATAGGGTCCATCGGGGAAAGCGTGAAGGGGTAAGTGTAAATACTTAGATACCCATCCACGCGAGTAGTGATATCTTTGTTGGGCACGGGAACGACGACCTCCTTGCCCTCCTAGTTGCAGTCCACCCGAACTGTGGGGAGGGTGTCCTCGATAACGGAGCATATGTACCTCCATGCTCCCTTACTCCGGTCTTATTGACTGGAGGCCTTCTCAAATTTGAAGTCATTTTCATTAGAGCAGCCCCCGGGAACGAAACTCTTTAAAGGAGGCTCTGCTACCACCTCGGAGATGGCTACTTTGTCATCCATGGTCGGGTTGGAAGTTGAAGGGGCGGTTTGCTAAGGCACAAACTTAGAAGTCTTTGCCATCGGATTATGGAAAATATGAAGGCTTGAAGCAAATTATGAAGGTTTGAAGATGAGGATGAAGATTTGAAGATATGAAGACCTAAGAAGCAATATGAAGATTTGAAGAGGTTAATGGAGAATTCGAGGGTAAGTCAAAGATCTCTGGAATCATAAAGTTAAAAAGTGAAAAAGGGTCGAAGTCAGAATGATGCGACTGATGGGACATTTAGCTGACCCGTCAACCCGGTTGTAGTGTACGAATGAAGGAACCAGGGTTAATTTATCGCTTCTCGTCGTTTCAATAAATCTACTCTCTGAAAAACTTGGGGACTATCTGTGTACGGGTAAAATCGGGACAAATTTTTTCCTGATTCCATGATGAGAGAACGAAGGGGAAGTATGGATCAGCGTGATTATAATCGAGGCCAGGAACCCCTCATATAGAGAACAGGAAGAATGAACGATGTATCTGACATCGGATATGGTAAAGTGACGCACCCCAGACCGAGTATAACTTCTAGACCTTGAGAAACGCGGTGAATGGTTATGTATGACGGATAGGGGCCGTAATATTTGCTCTCAAGTGGATATTATGGCGTGAATCCCGTTGACGATCGATTATGGATCAACAATTACGAGAAAAGAAGATTTTTACCTTTTTTAGACTTATACTAGGACTGAAACTTTCCTACTATATAAAAGGGAAGTTTTTCTTTAGTCGGACACATTGTAATAGGCAATTCAAAGCAATAAAAGCTTACTTTTATCTTCTAGATACTATTAAAGACATTGCTCACTTGTTTTGGGCTTGAATCGAGGGTCCAATCGAGGGCGAGTTCCATTGTTCAGTCTAAGATCAGGCTTGGTCATAACATTGCGATTGGTTTGATTGTTTATTTCGCCGTTAATTCATTTATCAGTTATTCTTAATTATTCATGTTGAATTAAACCATGTATCCTTTAAACCGCGTACAAATTTAATTTTAACCCAATTTTGGGGTAAACACTTGTTTAAATATCAAAGTTGGTTTACAATAGTAAATTTCATGTACGTTTGACATTTAGATTTTTGTGACAGTCGGTATTTCAGAAATTGATCAAGAAATGAAAAAGGATGTCTAACATAATCTTATTATTATGATTATTAATTTATTTTTTTAAAAGCTAAATGTGACGTTGCAAAAGGGGGTTAGTAAGTTCTTCCAAAATTATTGGTTGGTGATCTGTGATCTGCCGATAATTCATTTCTAATTTACTAACTAATTCTTTCCTTGGGTAAAATATATTTGTTTTTTGAATAAAGATACCATTTTATTGAAAGCAGAAAGGATAAGTTTAAACATAATTGTTATATGTCATGATCCAAAATCCACTATAGGTTGAGATGGCCCCTAACGTCGCAGTCAGGCAAGATAACGGTGATTGATCAATTTAATTACTCATTTTGTTACTTTCGAAATCACAAATTTTAATAAGGAAAGGAATTTACACTTTTAAATCCACTGGAACGTACAAAATTTGTATTTTATAAGAAAAATGAAAGGCGATGATAATATACAGGACCGTAAGCATCAACTAGTATATCCCAAAACCCGGTGTCACAAGTGAATATAATCTTTACTATTTCTCAAATAACTAGCCAACAACTCAAGATGATAAGGTTCAGCCTAGTATACATATATTTATTTCTAAATCAATTTCAATTGTAAGTTCAAGTAATTAAGCTAGCAGAATGAGTTCAAATAATTCAAATATTACATGATAAGGTCCTAAGTCTACCCAAACATAAACATGCTTTAGCTACGTACGGACTCTCGTCACCTCGTGCGTACGTAGCACCCACAACTAGTATCACATAGCAATTACATCACCTAGGGGTGGTTTCCCCCTCACAAGGTTAGACATGAGGCTTACCTCGCTCTGAAGTTCCATAACCGGCTCCAACGCCACTCTAACATTACGAACTCAATTATATAATTTATTCCCAAATCCCTATCCAATTTTGTGGTAAAAATCAAAAGATACCAATTTCTATATTTTCTCTTAAAATCCCATCATTTTCATAATTTTTCATGTATTTACAAACCCAAATTCATATATTTAACTCACAACTTGTAGAAATTATTTAACTCATGATTGACGATGAAAATGGCGCTGCAAAATCGCTTCAAGGCCAGCTCCCATGGGAGAAATGAAATGAAAATGAGCCAAACCCACGTACATAAACAAGTCTTCGGCGCTGCGACCATCGCACTTGCGGTCACTTGATCGCTTTTGCGGTTCCGCAAGTGCGGCCAGAAATTCCGCTTTTGCGGTTCCCTTCAGACCTCTCCTCCTCTGCATCTACGGGCAGGCTCTCGCTCCTGCGAAGGCGCACATGTGCCCGTCCCTCCGCTTCTACGGAAATACCTCCCCTTCCATTTTCTCCCTTTTGCGTGCAACAGTCCGCACCTGCGAGTTCGCAGGTGCGATGGATTTCTCGCGCCTGCGAATCCAGCCAACCTCACTCCCCTCCGCTGCTGCGATTTGTTTGGCCGTTTCTGCGAGCTTGCACCTGCGACCGTTTCCACGCAGGTGCGATTGCACCGGATATCAGCTGCCTCTGCAATTCATCCAAGCCCAACATGAAAGCCATGAATCGAATTTCTATAAACTTTCAAATTGTTTATACTCCACACTCACTTTCTGGGAAGCTGTGGCTCGGATCTCTCTTCTCACTCTCCACAGATTCCATCGCCATGGCATAGGAGTTTCTCTTGGAAATTGCTAATGGAGAAGAAATATAAGGACGAGACCAAATGAAGTGAAACAGAACCATCCATTTGCAGGATTACATCAAAGAATGTCAATTCCCAGCGCATACGTTGAACATTTTTCTAATTTACCAACTAATTCTTTCTGTGGGTAAAATATATATTTTTTTGAATAAAGATACCATTTTATTAAAAGCAGAAAGGACAAGTTTAAACACAATTGTTATAAACAGGAAGTCGTCTATTTGACACAGTTCTTGCTAAATCAGTTCGGAAAGTAAATGGAGTAATTTTGATGGGTGGTTATTCAATTTTGTGTTCATTATACAAAATTATTTTTCTTCTTTTTGTTACGTAAAAATCATTCTAACTTTGTGTTCATTACTCAAAAGTCATTTTTCTTTCTTTTGTTATACAAATATCATTTTACTTTGCTCTATTTATCACAAAAGTCACATTGGCAAGATTTTATAATACTTTTACTTAAAAATTCTATTATGCCCTTGATATTAGTAACACCTTCTATATTATATACTATTTAATATATTTTCACTATGTATTTTACTTATAATTAAAATAATTTTATATTATTTTATTTATTATTTTTATAATACATTTAATTTTTCCATGGCACTCAATTTATTTAATCATATTCAACTGTAATGAATCACACTGAAGGACAGACTAGGCAGAGGCACATCAACAGGGTAGTGCGTCCACCAAAATACCTTGACAACTTTGTGGTCCCTACCAAGGACAACGCTGCACATTCCGTTAGAGATAAGGCAACAACAGATAAGGGCACATAAGGATAAGTCTACTATATAAATAGGCAGGACACTAGTATATAGAGATTATGCAAAAATGAGTCTCTGTCTTTTATCTTTACTATAGGTTTTGTTAGTTCTGAAACCTCCCTCTTTCTGCTAGTTTTTTTTTAATTTCTTCTTTCATTGTCGCTGCTAATACTCAAATCAGTAGAGGATCCATTGAATTTGTAATCCTTTGATTCATAGTAATATTAGTTCATACCATTTGGTATGAACCCCCAAAATCCCCAACAAACTAGCCAACCCCAACATAGTCACCCAAGCAAATACAACCACCAACTCCAAAACAACCAACAACCCTTATACAACCAACAGTCCTAATTTTTGCCACAAAATCACTATGGACAGCAACCACTCTCTCCCACACAACCATATTATTAGCCACCGACTTATCCCTAATTTACTCCGCCATTTAACCCCAACCTAGGACCACCACCATTTTCACAAAACACATTCGACCATTTTTGTCGTACAAAATCGAACACGATTGACATACCCAAGTTCGATGGTTCACACGCTGAGAGTTGGGTATTTCAAGCAAATCAATACTTTGATTTTAATAACATCTTTGAGGAACAACGCCTGAGTGTTTGTCCATTTTATTTGGAAGGGGAAGCTCGTGAATGGTATCATTGGATGCACAAGAATCGCCAAATTTATAGTTGAGATCAATTTACCAAACCCTTTCTTGTTCATTTTGGCCCTAAATCGTTGGAAGCACCAGAGAGTTTATTGACAAAACTGCAAATGACGTCGACGGTGAAAGACTATTTGACTCAGTACAAGAATTTAGCTAATCAAACCATTGATGTGGCCCTGCACATGCTGCTCCATTATTTCACCTCTGGGCTCCGACCCGATATTAAGAGTGAAGTCTTTTCCTTTAGGCCCAAAGATTTAAATGAGGCTATCGGCCTCGCTTTTCTACAAGAGCAGAAACTTTCAAGTCCAAATGCTTCTCCCAGGCCCACTTCTTCCTTCCGGCCCAATGCCAACTCTTACACCACATCTCTTCCCAGTTCCAGCTTAATTCTTTCCCCAAATTCCCATTTCTCCCCCAAAGCAGCTACTCAACTACCCAACACCTCTGCACTACCAGAAACCACAACGCCGACAGCCGCTATCCCAGGGCTAGGTCGTGTACCCTACAAGAAATTATCTCCAGCAGAGCTCCAACGCAAATGTGTCTTCAATCTTTGCTTTAATTGTGATAAAAAATGTGTCAAGGGTCACCGTTACACCAAACCGCCGCAATTATTTCTTCTCATCTCTAACGAAGAACATTCTGACCCATCGGTAGAGCCTCCTGATAATCCTTTTGCTGAATCAACAAAAGAATCACAACCACTTGAAGATGGCCCTATCACATCTATTAGCTACATGGCTTTATTCGGGGGCAAAATTCCGACCACATTGCGATTCACAGGCTTTGTGCATGGGAACGTCGTTTAGGTCCTTTTGGATGGGGGTAGAACTCACAATTTCATACACCCTAGAATAGCCAAATTTCTTAATCTCCCAATTGAAGATTCATTCAAATCTTCAGTTATGGTTGGAAATGGAACTTGCTTGAAATGTTTGGGAGTCGTCAAGGCCTTGTATTTAACAATTCAAGACTACACTCTTATAGAGGACTTCTTCGTCATTGAGTTCGCAGGTGCTGATGTTGTTTTGGGTGTAATTTGGCTGGCAACTTTGGGCCGTACAGTTACTCACTATGGCACTTGGGTCTTTGAGTTCCAGGACCAAGGTCAACAAGTCACTTGGACTGGAAATGCTGGCCCAGTTGTGGAACAAGTCCAATTGCAGGCACTCCGCCGGCTCCAATCCACAAACTCCGTTTCTTGTTTCTTCCAATTACAACTAGTTTCGCATATATCTTCTTCTACCACTGACCTACCACCTGACCTCCATAACCTTCTTGATGCATATTCTGATATCTTTGCTCAAGTCGCATCCCTACTTCTCAGCGAACCAAGGCATACCATTCAAAGATACGAAGAGGAGTTGTTCATCCGGGAATGAATCATTAATTTCGAGGCCATCGTGGGGCCTCCCCTTCTCTTCCCCTCCTCTTCTAAGCGGGATAAGTGGTCCGCCACTTGATTATCACTACCTTTTCTGTCAATGATTTCAAGGTCAAACTCTTGAAGCAGAAGAACCCATCTCATCAACCTAGCCTTCGATTCCCTTTTGGGTATCAAGTAATGGAGTGTCGCGTGATCGGTGTGCACAATAACTTTGGAACCCATGATATATGGCCTAAACTTTTCCATGGAGGAGACAATGGCTAATAACTCTTTCTCGGTCACCGTATAATTGACTTGGGCGTCATTCATCATTTTGCTTCCATAATAGACCGGATGAAAAAGCTTATGGACCATTTGCCGTAAAACCGCTCCTACTACAACATCACTAGCATCGCACATGAGCTCAAATGGTTAGCTCCAATTGGGTGCAGTAATGATGGGAGTGGTTGTCAATTTATACTTGAGAAGCTCAAAGGTTTCATGCAATCTACATTGAACACAAACTTTGCATCCTTTTCTAGCAGCTTGCACAAGGGGTTCACCACTTTTGATAAATCCTTGATGAACCTTCGGTAGAACCCCGCGTTCCCAAGAAAGCTCCTAACTCCCTTAAAGGAAGTAGGAGGAGGGAGTTTTAAAATAACTTCAATCTTCACTTTGTCCACTTCAATACCGTTTTTTGAGATCTAATGGCCGAGGACAATGCCCTCCTCGACCATAAAGTGGCATTTTCCAAATTAAGCACTAGGTTGGTCTCTTCACATCGGGCCATCACTTTGTCAAGTTTATCCAAGAATTCTTCAAATGCGTCCCCCACAACACTAAAATCATCCATGAACACTTCGAGGAAGTCCTCCACCATATCCGTAAATATTGTCATCATACACCGCTAAAAGGTAGCCGGTGCATTACACAAACCAAACGGCATTCGTAAGAATGCAAATGTGCCATACGGACATGTGAAAGTGGTTTTCTCTTGGTCTTCCGGTGCGATGAGAATCTGATTGTACCCTGAGTACCCATCTAAAAAGCAATAGTAGGCACGACCAACAAGTCTGTCCAACATTTGATCAAGAAAGGGCAATGGAAAGTGGTCTTTGCGGGTCAGTTTGTTAGGATTTATGTAGTCCATACATACCCTCCATCCGGTGACAGTACGAATGGGGATCAACTAATTTTTCTCATTTGTGACCACAGTCATACCCCCCTTCTTCGGCACACATTGTATCGGTGAAGTTCATGAACGATCCGAAATAGGTACAAAACCCTTGCATCAAGCCACTTGATAATTTCCTTCTTGACGACCTCTTGCATAGCCTCGTTCAACCTCCTTTAATGTTCCACAAAGGGTTTTGCATCATCCTCTAGTATAATTTTGTGCATGCAAAAGGTGGGGCTTATACCCCGAATGTCAGGCAAAGTCAATCCAATTGCCTTTTTCCTTCTTTGAAGCACCGCAAGGGTGGAGTCTACCTGCACGTTAGTTAGGAAAGCAGAAAGAATAACATGAAATGTGGAAGAAGGTCCTAAGAATTCATACCTGAGGTATGAAGGTAAAGGCTTCAAATCCAATGTTGTGGCTCCTCGATTGAGGGCTTTGTTGGTGAAGTCTTCCAGGTTTTCACGTCCAAGGAAAGTTTACGGGGCCCATATGAGTAGGATCCCATTCCTTGCAATGCATTTGCACATTCAACAAAGCCCTCCTTTTCATCATCCTCATGGTTTAACAACACATCTTCTAAAGGGTCTTCCACATTGATCAAGGCACTCGTGTCATGAACTATCACCTCCGTCACAAGATCCACAAAAGAGCAAACTTTATTGCTATTTGGTTGCCTCATTGATTTGCACATGTGGAATACAACTTTTTCATTGCCCACTTGGAAGGTGAGCTCCCCTGCTTCCACATCAACCAATGCCTTCCTTGTTGATAGGAAAGGTCTCCCCAATATTATAGGCACCTCATAGTCGACTTCGCAGTCGAGAATCACAAAATCAGCAGGAAAAATAAACTTGTCGACCCGGAGTAGAACATCATCTATAATACCAAGCGGCCTTTTCATTGTCCGATCTGCCATTTGTAATCTCATGGATGTAGCTCTTGGTTGCCCAATACCTAGTGTCTTGAACACGGAATATGGCATCAAATTAATACTTTCTCCTGAATCACACAACGTTTTTGCAAAATCGGCGCTACCAATGGTGCATGAAATTGTAAAGGCACCAAGATCTTCAAGCTTTGGAGCCATAGAGTGCACAATGGCACTCACTTGATGAGTTATTTTGATGGTCTCACAATTCATAGATCTCTTCTTAGTTACTAAGTCCTTCATTAACTTGTCATATCCTGACATTTGTTCGAGAGCTTCCACCAAGGGCACATTGATTGACAAAATTTTCATCATCTCAATAAACTTCTTGAATTGGTTTTCATTATTTTGCTTTGCAAGCCTTTAAGGATACGATGGAGGAGGCCTTGGCAAAAGGTCCTTGGCTTTAGGAACTACCATTTCCGGTATGTCTATCACGTGTTCCCTAGACGGGTTCACATCATTTTGAGTCTTCTCCATGTTGTCATCAATATCGATCCTCACTTCATCATTCATATTCTCATCATTGGCTTGAATCTCATCATCTTTTTACAACACAACATCATCACTCATAATCTTCTTTGGATTAGAGGTACTTGCATCTCCACCTCTACCGCTTCTTGTGGTCACCGCCATAGCATGGCCTGTATTGTTCCCACCCTTCGGGTTTACTACCGTATCACTTAATAGTGTCCCCTTAGGGCGAGTATTCAATTCTTGAGAAATTTGAACCATTTGTACTTCCATGTTGCAAATAGAGGTAGTATGGGAGGATATTTGAGCATTGGAGTCAACATTGCTTTCCATCATTTGTTTGAACATACTCTCTATCTGCCCCATATCATTGTTTGAAGAACTTTGCCTTGGAGACGAATATGGAGGCGGATTGTTGGGTTGTTGATATATCGGGGGCCTTTGAAAGCCCGACCCCCAGTTGCTTTGATTATTATTATTCCAACCCCTTGGTTTCCATTGCCGCCCCAATTGTTATTGTTGTTCCCCCAATTCTGATTGTTGTTCCCCAAATTATTCGAGTTGTTGTTGTTTTCATTGTTCCAATTCCCTTGGCCTTAGTTGCCCCAATTTTGATTGTTCCCTTGCGATCTCCAATATTGATTTGGAGCATTGCTCCGTTGACCTTAGTAGTTATTGGCGTATAACAATAAAGGGAAGATTCTCCCCTCCCTTTTGATTTGTCGGGACCACCACGAGATCGCACCATTTTCTACACACACAATTAGTGAAAGATTATTAGTATTGTGGTTCAATGAATCCTTAAAGAAATGCAGATGAAATGAAACAATGCTTACCAAAACAGTGCACCGCGGACAGAAGGGCCATCAAGGACCGTGTAAAAATGGACGCGGCCGCATAAGCAATTGCCAAAATCTGTGAAACACATGAGCGCGGATCGCGAATTTTGGACGCGGCCGCATAAGTTCATACACGAACCGCGGAAAAATCACCGTGTCCGCGAACATGCAACCATACTCAGCTCTCACAAATTAAAGAACGCGGACCGTGTAAAATGGACCACGGTCTGCGGAGTTCAAACAAAACGGGCACTGGCACATTTGAAACCTAGGGTTTTCACTAAGTGCAAAAAATAATGCAATTAACATGCATAGTTAATAACCCTATCCCCCATTAGACATGTACATAAATTACCCACATGAATTTATGCATCAATTAAGCATGATTTTGAGATTGTGGCATGTATTAAACCCTAACCAAAAAGAAAAATTAAAACTAGAAGAAAAGAAAAGAAAAAGATAAAATCAATGTAAAGCTTTGAGCATACTAGTTGTGAAATTGTAGAGGAAAATGGATTCTTGATTGATATGAATTGAGATTGACAGTCAAAGAAGAGGAAGATGAACAGTGCTCTAATGTGGTGAAAGTTTGTTGTTTGAAAAGTGTAAAAGTCCTAAGGACTTTCTATTTATACCAAACCGATGGGGACTCACCTACTTACCTTAGCGCGGTCCGTGGAATTCTACCTCGGTCTGCGCTTTTTACCTTTCGAAGAGCTGCTGCAAAATCCTGGGCGCGGCTGCGAATGTCACCGCAGTCCGCCAAATTATGAACGCGGACGCGAACTCAACTTCAGAGAGTTGATATTTTGGGCTCTTCAAGTACGCATCCGCGGATAAAATGTGCCACCGTGAAATGCTAACGCGGACCGCACAATTTTGAGCACGGTCCGTAAAATTCCCACACTTAGTCAGATATTTCCCTATCAAAGTCCTGCACTGCACAACCAATTCCTACACAAACTTCACAACTAGTTAGTCCAAATCAATGCCTAATCTAAGAAGAAAATCAAAAAGAAAGAAAAGTAAAAGAAAACGTCACATGGGTTGCCTCCCAAGAAGCTCCTGATTCAACGCCGCGGCATGACGGATGTTACCATCATCATGCGAAATTGATCAAGGCCACCACGTGGCTGTCATCAAACTTGTCGAGGCAGTGCTTCACTCGGTGCCCATTAACTCTGAAGATTTCACCATTTTTGTTTTTCAAATCAAGAGCACCAAACAGAGTTACATGCACCACTTCAAAAGGGCCACTCCATTTTGACTTGAGCTTTCCCGGAATCAGTCGTAACCGAGAGTTGAATAGAAGAACCAAGTCACCCTTCTTGAATTCTTTGTTCTGGACATATTTGTCATGTAAGTACTTCATCTTATCCTTATACAAGGATGAGCTGGAATAGGCATGAAACTCGTATTCATCAAGTTCATTGAGTTGCTCAACCCGGAGATTGGCTGCTACATCCCATTCAAGGTTTAACTTCTTGAGCACCCACATGGACTTGTGCTCTAACTCAATCGGAAGTTGGCATGCTTTCCCAATACCAACCGGTATAGAGACATACCAATTGGAGTCTTGTACGCAGTTCTATAAGCCCACAAAGCATCGTCAAATTTCCTTGACCAATCAGTCTGGTTTCATTGATAGTTTTTGATAATATGCTCTTTATCTCCCTGTTGGAGACCTCAACTTGTCCACCAGTTTGGGGATGATAAGAGGTTGACACCTTATGATTGACACCATACTTGGAAAGAAAAGTGTCGAAGGCCTTGTTGCAGAAATGAGAACCCTCATCACTGATGATCGCCCTAGGAGTGCCAAACCTTATGAAGATATTTTTCTTTAAGAACACCACCACACTCTGTGCCTCATTGTTGGGAAAAGCTACATCTTCAACCCACTTGGAAACATAATCAACAACAACCAGAATGTAAATGTTACCACATGAACTCACAAAGGGTCCCATGAAGTCTATGCCCCACACGTTAAAAATATTGATCTCAAGAATAGTGGTGAGAGGCATTTTATCCTTCTTGGAAATTCCACCAGCTCTTTGGCATTCATCACACCTTTTAACAAGCTCACTTGCATCTTTATATAGGGTAGGCTAATAAAAGCAACAGCTAAGAACCTAGTAGTTCTCGCCTCACCATGATGACCACCGTAGGGAGAGGAATGGCAAGCATAAAGAATATTCATTTGCTCCTCTTCTGGGACACATCTCTGAATCACACCATCATTGCAAATCTTTAAAAGATAGGGCTCGTCCCAATAATAATACAAGTTGTCCCGTTTGAGTTTCTTCCTTTGATTAGAAGAGAGCTCACTCGGGACAATGCCGATCACAAGAAAGTTAGCCACATCGGCGAACCAAGGAATACCACTCAAATACACGGAGAGGAGTTGTTCATTCGGGAACAAATCATTAATTTCGAGGCCATCGTGGGGCCTCCCCTCCTCTTCTAAGCGGGACAAGTGGTCTGCCACTTGATTATCACTTCCTTTTCTATTAATGATTTCAAGGTCAAACTCTTGAAGCAGAAGAAACCATCTCATCAACCTATCCTTCGAGTCCTTTTTGGTCATCAAGTAACGGAGTTCCGCGTGATCGGTGTGCACAATCACTTTGGCACACCCATGAGATATGGCCTGAACTTTTCCATGGCGAAGACAATGTCTAATAACTCTTTCTCGGTCACCGTATAATTGACTTGGGCGTCATTCATCATTTTGCTTCCATAATAGACCAGATGAAATAGCTTGTGGACCATTTGCCCCAAAACCGCTCCTACCACAACGTCACTAGCATTGCACATGAGCTCAAATGGTTAGCTCCAATTGGGTGAAGTAATGATGGGAGTGGTTGTCAATTTATACTTGAGAATATCAAAAGCTTTCATGCAATCTTCATTGAACACAAACTTTGCATCCTTTTCTAGCAGCTTGCACAAGGGGTTCACCACTTTTGATAAATCCTTGATGAACCTTCGGTAAACCCCCGCATGCCCAAGAAAGCTCCTAACTCTCTCGACGGAAGTAGGAGGAGGGAGTTTTGAAATAACTTCAATCTTCTCTTTGTCCACTTCAATACCGTTCTTTGAGATCTTATGGCCGAGGATAATGCCCTCCTCGCCATAAAGTGGCATTTTGCCCAATTAAGAACTAGGTTGGTCTCTTCACATCAGGCCAACACTTTATCAATATTATCCAAGCATTCTTCAAATGAGTCCCCCACAATACTAAAATCATCTATGAACACTTCGAGGAAGTCCTCCACCATATCCGTAAATATTGCCATCATACACCGCTAAAAGGTAGCCGGTGCATTACACAAACCAAACGGCATTCGTGAGATGAGAATCTCTTGGTCTTCCGGTGAGATGAGAATCTGATTGTACCTGAGTACCCATCTAAAAAGCAATAGTAGGCACGACCAGCAAGTCTGTCCAACATTTGATCAAGAAAGGGCAATGGAAAGTGGTCTTTGCGGGTCACTTTGTTAGGCTTTCTGTAGTCCATACATACCCTCCATCCGGTGACAGTACGAGTAGGGATCAACTAATTTTTCTCATTTGTGACCACAGTCATACCCCCCTTCTACTGCACACATTGTACCGGTGAAGTCCATGAACTATCCGAAATAGGTACAAAACCCTTGCATCAAGCCACTTGATAATTTCCTTCTTGACGACCTCTTGCATAGCCTCGTTCAACCTCCTTTAATGTTCCACAAATGGTTTTGCATCATCCTCTAGTATAATTTTGTGCATGCAAAAGGCGGGGCTTATACCCCGAATGTCAGGCAAAGTCCATCCAATTGCCTTTTTCCTTCTTTGAAGCACCGCAAGGGTGGAGTCTACCTGCACATTAGTTAGGCAAGCAGAAAGAATAACATGAAATGTGGAAGAAGGACCTAAGAATTCATACCTGAGGTATGAAGGCAAAGGCTTCAACTCCAATGTTGTGGCTCCTCGATTGAGTGCTTTGTTGGTGGAGTCTTCCGATTTTCCAAGTCCAAAGAAAGTTTACGGGGTTCATATGAGTAGGATCCCATTCCTTGCAATGCATTTGCACATTCAACCAAGCCTTCCTTTTCATCATCCTCATGGTTTAACAACACAGCTTCTAAAGGGTCTTCCACATTGATCATGGCACTCATTTCATCAACTATCACCTCTGTCACAAGATCCACAAATGAGCAATCTTCATTGCTATTTGGTTGTCTTATTGATTTGCACACGTGGAATACAACCTTTTCATCGCCCACTCGGAAAGTGAGCTCCCCCTGCTTTCACATCAACCAATGCCTTCCCTGTTGCTAGGAAAGGTTTCCCCAATATTATAGGCACCTCATAGTCGACTTCGCAGTCGAGAATCACAAAATCAGCAAGAAAAATAAACTTATCGACCCGGACTAAAACATCATTTATAATACCAAGCGGCATTTTCATTGTCCGATCCTCCATTTGTAATCTCATGGACGTAGCTCTTGGTTTCCCAATACCTAGTGTCTTGAACACGGAATATGGCATCAAATTAATACTTGCTCCCAAATCACACAAGACTTTTGCAAAATCGGTGCTACCAATGATGCGTGGAATTGTAAAGGCACCGGGATCTTCAGGCTTTGGAGCCATCGAGTGCACAATGGAACTCACTTGATGAGTTATTTTGATGGTCTCACAATTCATAGATCTCTTCTTAGTTTCCATGCCCTTCATTAACTTGTCATATCCCGACATTTGTTCGAGAGCTTCAACCAAGGGCACATTGATTGACAAACATTTCATCATCTCAATAAACTTCTTGAATTGGTTTTCATTAATTTTCTTTGCAAGCCTTTGAAGATATGGTGGGGGAGGCCTTGGCAATGGGGCCTTGGTTTTAGGCACTATCATTTTCGGTATGTCTATCATGTATTCTCTAGACGGGTTCACATCATTTTGAGTCTTCTCCATGTTGTCATCAATATCGATCCTCACTTCATCATTCACATTCTCATCATTGGCTTGAATCTCATCATCTTCTTGCAACACAACATCATCACTCACAATCTTCTTTGGATTAGAGGTACTTGCATCTCCACCTCTACCGCTTCTTGTGGTCACCGCCAAAGCGTGGCCTGTATTGTTCCCACCCTTCGGGTTTACTACCGTATCACTTGGTAGTTCCCCCTTAGGGAGAGTATTCAATGCTTGAGAAATTTGACCCATTTGTACATCCAATTTGCAAATAGAGGTAGTATGGGAGGCTATTTGGGCATCATAATGAGCATTCCTTTCCATAATTTGTTTGAACATACTCTCTATCCTTCCCATCTCATTGTTTGAAGAACTTTTCCCTTGAGATGAATATAGAGGCGGATTGTTGGGTTGTTGATATATCGGGGGCCTTTGAAAGCCTGACCCCCAGTTGCCTTGATTATTATTATTCCAACCCCCTCGGTTTCCATTGCCGCCCCAATTGTTATTGTTGTACCCCCAATTCTGATTGGTGTTCCACCAATTGTTCGGGTTGTTGTTGATTTCATTGTTCCAATTCCCTTGGCCTTGGTTGCCCCAATTTTGATTTTTCCCTTGCGATCTCCATTGTTGATTTGGAGCATTGCTCCGTTGACCTTGGTAGTTATTGGCATATAACACTTCCTCACTTTGATCATCATAAGAATCATTTTGATTGTAACCACTACCAATTTGCTCATATTGATCTTGATTGTTTTGCACTTGTTGACCACGATGTATCCTCTTGTTGACCATGACATTTACCCCTTCCATGGTATTTACTTGCTTTGCCCCTTGAACTTGCTAAAGTTGGGCCTTTGCTAACTAATTCATAGTAGTTGTCAACTCTGTTATGGCTTGTCCGTGATCATGAAGTTCCTTGTGAAAATGGATGACATTAGGGTCACCCTGAGGAATATTTGCCCGACTCTGCCAAGCTGAGGATGTGTCAGCCATCTCATCAAGTATGTCACAAGCATTGGCATAAGGCATTTTCATAAAATTTCCCCCAGCTAGCTGATTCACCATACATTGGTTGGTCGTGTTGATGCCCCTATAGAATGTCTGCTGAATCATTGCTTCTGTCATATCATTGTTTGGTTATTCCTTGACCATTGTCCGGTATCGCTCCCAAATTTCATGTAGGGGTTCATTAGGTTCTTGTTTAAAGGCTAAGATCTCATCCCTCAATGCTGCCATATGACCCGGTGAGAAAAACTTGGCTATAAACTTTTCTGTCAACTCATCCCATGTATGTATGGAGTGGGTGAGTAGCCTCTCGAGCCAGTACAAAGCTTTCTCTGTAAGTGAAAATGGGAAAAGTCTCAATCTCAGAGCGTCCTCCAACACGTTCGTCTGCTTGCTCCCCCAACATGTGTCTACAAAACCCTTTAGATGCTTGTATGCGTTCTGAGGAGGAGCTCTAGTGAAAAAGTCCCTTTGCTCCAATACGGTCAGCATGACATTTGTAATTTGAAAATTTCCCGCCCGAATCTGGGGCAGGACAATTGCACTTGCGTAACCTTCATTGGATAGCACCCGGTGTGCTGCCCGTGGAGGAGGTGGGGGAGGGTTTGGCATGTTGTCATTAGCCTGATGGCCTCTTCTTTGGACTTGAGGTTATAGATTAACCTCATCCTCACCATTGTCATCTACCTCTTACCCCGGAAGAACATGTCCGAGAGAATCATTATGAGCCATTTGGTACCTAAAGCAATTGATACACAAAAATAAGAAAAACAGAAGGAAAGAAAAACAAGGCACACAAATAGTTAGATAGATAGCCAACACCGTCTAACTCCCCGGCAATGGCGACAAAAAGTGATCGAGGTCAAACCTACACCACTATAGAGTAGCGAGGATGGTCGATGCAGTTTTACCCAACGAGGTCGGGATTGATTTCCACAGGGAGTTAATTTGGCTTGGAGTTGGGTATCTAACTAATCTAGATGTGCGTGTTATTCCTAATTGTACTTCCAAACATTGTTGCGATTGATTCTATTCTAATTTTATACTATTGTATGCTGAGTGTAAGCTAAGTACAATATTTTGGTGAAAGTTTTCAAGTGTTAAAAAGCACTAGGGAAGTGACTTCTGCCTAGGTGAGTATCTAATGGGTATCAAGAATCTAGGACAAGCTTGTTAGGATTGGGGTCGTGATATAACCATCACACATAAGTGCTCACTCTATACCTCTCGGTAGTTTGAGTGACTTTGCCCGATTTGGCTTTCTCAAGCCCAAATGGGTGTTCATACAATACAAGTTAAATTGGCTCAAGTCGGGTATTACTATCTCTAGGTTTAACCCTTTAATTGGAGCTATCGATCTCTTGAGTTCACCCACTTCTTTGTTAGCCTAATTTACCTAGACTTAGTCCCTCTTTCTCAAGAAGAGCCTAAGTCATAAAGGTATGAGTCAGTGTTTGCAACCACTAATTCTACAATTTTAGCATGAATTAAGCTAAATATCACTAACCCATAAACAATTAAGCCTTAAAATTCAAGACCCATTAAATACCCAGACTAGGGTGGGGTCACAACCCTATCTATGGGGTCTAGCTACTCATAATAACAGCAGAAATCAAAGATAAAGATGAAATATAAGCCATAATATTAAAGTACAAGATGAAAATCTAAAGTTTGAAGGTAAATCTACTCAAAGATTGTCCAAAAAGGGAAAAACGATCCGTTCACGTGCTCTGCTAAAAAACAACTTAACCTAAAATTGATAAAAGGATCTATTTATACTAGGCTGAAAATTCCACTAAAAAATGCCCTTGCGGAGGTTTCGCGGACGCGTAATTCTGACCACGTCTGCGCTTGGGCTTTCGCGACCGCGTAATAGTGATCGTGGTCCGCATTTCTTCATATATGGGCCTAGGTAGATATTCGTTTCGAGGACCGCATAATGTTCACCGCGTCCGCGTGAGATTCCTCTTCGGCCACGGACCGCCTTCTTTATTTATGCCTATCTTGCAAAGTATCTAACCTCGATAAACATTGTCCGCTAAATTCCAACCGCGGTCGTGCCAGTCACTTCGCGGTCGCGTCTTTCTGCCACACTCATCGCTCAATTTTAGTGCTCAAACACAGCCTCTCTCAATCTCTATTTCGCGGTCCGCGGAATAATGACTGCCTCAGCGATGATAATTTTGCGGCCGCCCTTTTCTATCGCGGTCTGCGTTCCACAGTATTAGTCCAGACTTGGTTTATTGTCAAGTTTGACTCCTTTATGAGTTGTTTATGGCTTCTTTGGCTCATTTCGAACAAGACCCTGCAAGCAAGCACATTAAGTTAGTTTTCGGAAATACTTTCACGCATTTTTAGCCTAAAACCTAAGTAAAAAGAGCAAATAATAGGCTAAAATCCCTACTTATCAGCGATCGCGTGGAGGAGTCCGCGATCACGTAGGTCTGTGAAGTTGTGCATCGCGATCGCGTAGAGTAAAAACCCGGGCAGTGAGTTTAAGTTCCATTTTTGACGGATTTGAGCTCGGAAAGAGGCGAGTTTTGGGAGATTTTCAGAGAAAACAACGGGGTAAGTTTTTTTAACTCAATATTGGTTAAATTACCCGGATCCATGGCTATTTTTATCATTTAATGGGTGAATTAAGTTGGGAAACATTTAGAAAACCTCTTGGTTTAAATTGAAGATTTAAGGGTCGAGTTGAGGTCGAATTTTGGTAAATTTGGTATGGTTAGACTCGTGGTTGAATGGGCTTTCGCATTTTATAACTTTTGTCGGGTTACGAGATGTGGGACCCACAGGCAAATTTTTAATTAAATTTCAGATTTTTATGGTAAATTAGTATTTCCTTATGGAGTTAATTCCAATAAATTTTGTTGACTGAATTGAATTATTTATGGCTAGATTCGAGGCGTTTGGAGGCCAATTCACGATGAAAAGACATTGCAGAATAATAATTTCACGGCTTGAGGTAAGTAACAATTTTAAATTTGGTCCTGAGGGTATGAAACCCCGGATTATGTGTTATGTGAGTGGTTTTGAGGTGACGCACATGCTAGGTGACGGGCGTGTGGCCGTGCACCGTAGGAATTGTGACTTGGTCAAATTCCATGAAATTGTGTAGTTGAATTATCTGTTGATATCCGTACACTCTCTATGTGATAGGGAAAACTTGAGTTACGACACGTACAAAAAATGATGTTTAGACATATGCTGTTATTATTGGTATCCACTGGGGTCATTTTTGTGGTTGAATAATATGTTCAAATTGTAATTTTTCACTCAGTCATGTTTATTCATTTTATATCATACATTAGTCTCTCTTATTTATTATTGATGCATCATATCACTATTTTTGGGCTGCTTATCATGATTTCTGAGAGGTCGATGACTGAGTGAGATCGATGGCCTAATTGTGAGAATATTTATGGATCGGGCTGCACGCCGCAACATGTTTATTGATTTATGCCATCATTGACTTGATACAGCGCTCGGGCTGAAGGAGCCCTTCTGAAGTTTGTACACACCTCCAGTGAGCGCAGGTACCTACTGAGTGCGAGTGCCGAGTGATGTGTGGCTGTGAGGAAAGAGTGACTGTGAGGAAAGAGTGATTGTGAGGTCAGAGTGAATGGGAGGACTGAGTGACTGTTACTCTAGGAGGATGCATTGATTTCATTATTTGATGCATTTCAGATGCCATATATCACTATTTTGAAGATTTTTGGAAAAATATTATTTTCAGTTTCAGTCAAACTTGATATGATATTTCAGTGAAATCTTAAATGTTGAACTTGCGAGCATGCCTACTCTTTTATATTGTAAATTACTGTATTTGGACTTAGCTGAGAAGCTCGTCACTACTTTCAGTTTTTTATTTATTATTGTTACTTACTGAGTTGGTTGTACTCATACTACACCCTATACTTCGTGTGCAGATCCAGGTGATCCTGGATACAATGAGTGTTGATTCCTCCGCACAATTGAGTTTTCGAAGATTTTGAGGTAGCTGCCATGTTTCGCAGACCTAGTCTCTCCTTCCATATCTCCTTGTTCACTGTATTTGGTCTTAGACTATTATAGACAGTATTTTCCAGACTTGTAATGTATAGATGCTCATGTACTTAGTGACACCAGATTTTGGGAGTGTTTGTATCGGTATTTGTGAGACTTTTGGGTTGTGTTTAGAAATTATATTTTTAAACTTAAAAGAAATTTTGGTTTAGTGTGATGGTCGGCTTGCCTAGTATCGAGATAGGCGCCATCACGATAGGTTAGGATTTTGGATCATGACACATGCATATTTATGTATACCTGTGTGTGAGATACATGCGTGATACATGTGTCGCAGAAGAATTTTTTGAACTCGATTTAGTTGTGAATTTTGATACCAAACCAGTCCAAATCACCTCCAATCTTTCTCAAATTTTGTATATTGACTTATCTATATGTTTTCAATGAATTTCAACTATACCCATTGAAAAAGGTCCTTTTTGCTTAGATCTTTGAAATATTGTATATATATATATATAATTTCTTGTATTCCATCACCTTATTTGCTACCTCATCCATGAAATTTCCTTTCCGTCTTGATTCTAATGTTGCTAATCACGCTTAAAAATATGAAAGGAGATTTTTGCGTGCGATTTCTTGAGAGAAAGAACCTTATTTATTTGGTTTTTCAATTTTTATATGTGATTGGCTAGTTCTAGTAAGTCTATGACTAATAGCTATAGGTTGGTAAGTTGAGATTTATTTGGGATATTTCTGTAAGTTTCCCTTTAGTCTTTTACCTATATCATTTTTGTGGATGATGGATTCTGCCCTTCTTTAATAAAACATATAGTTGGTGAAATAACTTGTTACTTGAATTCCCCAGAAAAGCTCAAAAAGAATTTGGGCTTTTTTCATTTTTGGCATGCGTCAGAAACTATTTGAATTCGGGGAGTTTTATTTTAGGGAACGGGGTTCTAAAAGTTAAAATGACTGGTTGGGTCATTATACATATAGTCAGACGGATCTGTTTTGACATGGAGGACCAAAACACATAGTCCTACAAAATACATCGAATGCTTGAATGTTTACATGTTCCTTTGATATATCAACTAGACATTATACCAGACATCGTAAATAAGGATTTGTTGATTCTCCAAGAAAATGAAAGCCCAAGAAGAATCCCTATAGTAGTAGACATAGTCCATTGTCGTCCTCAAGAAATTCTGAATCCTTACCGAGATTATCATGGGGAAGCAGACGAGGATGAGATCGCGTTGATAGAGCAAACTGTAAACTTACCCTCATTTGATCTAGAGACTGAGGTTGTGCCTATTCCTGCCTCGAGGCATGCAGTTGAAGCACTAGAGAAGGTGTAACGACCCAACATATCGTTTCGACTTTTAGAACCCCATTCCCCTAAATAAAACTCCCCGAATGTGTTTTTAATGATTTATGACTTGCGGGGATGGTTGGTTCGGGATTTGAAAGTGTTTGGGTTGAAATCAAAATACTTGGTTCCTTAAGTTAGCCTTAAAAGGGCAAATTTGACTTCGGTAAACACTTTGAGAAAGCGACCCCGGAATCGGGATTTTAAGATTCTAGCAAGTTCGTATGTTAATAAGTGAACGAGTCATATTATAAGTGATGTAGGGCCTATGGAGAGCCCTAAGTCTTAATCAAGTTGGAAATTACATGATAGAATAAAGTTCCAAATAAGTACACACAAAAACTTAAATTTGGACGAGCATGCCTATATATATATAAGGAGTTATATGGTGGACAACCTATCAAACGAAAGATCTTCGAGTCTAGTTTCTAAAGCTTTCTACCGTTCGTCATTTGGATATGTCTACAAGGACTTATGGACGTTTTAGTAAATGGTGTCCAGTAGGGCAAAACTTGAAATATGAGATACAACCTGCACAGCGCAAGGTACAACTCGTGGAAGCACCTGTGCCTTTATAAGGCAGTCACGGGCAGCAGCCATTTTTGGGGATTTTCTTGAGCTAGGGATTGGTTCTTTCATGGTGGATTCGACCTTGGGGACTA